>NW_011112521.1:0-555 GCF_000146605.3 Meleagris gallopavo
TTTAATGACCTAATTCAAGCTGGGGTCCAATTTGCTAAGATTGATCGCCAGCCCAACCATGTCCTTCTCTAGCTTTGGAGACAGCTAAAGAACAATCAAAAAATTCAAAACTACCCTAAGAAACCAAGGGTAAGAATTATAGAGAGGATACCAACAACAGCATGGAACCTAGAAGACTTCATTGTTCCTAATAGGAAAAAAAAGCCGCCTCAAGTGTCTCGGGCCACGATGCCTGAGCCATCAGAAGCAAAAGAATTGGCCCTAGCACAGGTCATGGCGTGATGGGGGATGTTAGTCCCCCTAGGGCCTCCAGACGGGACCGGAGGCCCTATGTAGAATTAACGATTTATTGGTCCCAAAAAAATATTCAGAGAGTTATGGTATTAGTGGACACTGGAGCAGAAACATCAATCATTTACGGAGATCCAAACAAATTTCATGGAAACAGAGTGATGATTGGTGGTTTTGGGGGGACAAACTATTCCTGTCACCCAAACATGGGTTAAAAAATTGGGGGTTGGCGTCTCCCACTCTGGGAGTATAAGGTATCTATTG
>NW_011112522.1:0-474 GCF_000146605.3 Meleagris gallopavo
TTTAAAACTATTTTCTGTACATTGTACCACTCACCAAATAAATAAACAAAAGATAGTGATATAGGACTAGTTTCTGAAGTGGATTAGAAATTAGCTGTGTTGGTCTAGATAAATTTTGAACCACCAGCACACTAAAAATTGATTTTTTTAATCTTGATTTGATCAATACAACAGTAGAGATGTGTGGATCTATCTGCAGACCCAAAATATGCATAGCCATAACCATAGAAAAGATTATGAACTATTGTGATTACTAAACATTTTACATAACATAGAAAATACTCCCTCGTTTTGTTGACATTTGTGTGAGCAGCTTCTGTTCAGTACTGTATGGAACTGATATTTAAAAAACATAAGATAGAAGGAAATAACTAAAAAAAAAAAAAAAAGAAGAAGAATCTAGCATGTGCAAACAAGTGATTTATGAAGGCCTTGAATTTCAGAATACAGAGTCTCAGTAGCGGTCTTATGATT
>NW_011112523.1:0-474 GCF_000146605.3 Meleagris gallopavo
TAATCGCTGACCATGAAAAGGAATTGTAAGGCTCTGCGTGCTCAGGTGGGAGCAGAGCGAGGCCAGCAGGGAAGGCTTTTGAAAAATCCCTGTAATCAGTCCAACATAAAAAGATGTTTCTTCTCAGCTAGCTCATAAAATACCTGAAAATTATCATCAGCCAAGGAGGCGGCTCAGATGTGCTTGTGAAGTTCAGGTGTGCTTTGTGGATCAGGCTTTGCTTTTAGAGTCCTCGGTTGCTGCTTGCTTTGTACTGCTGGCTTTGTTTGATAGCAGCAGGAGAAGTCCTGTGTGCTAAGAAGAACCTGGTAGTGGAGGGGAAAAGAAATCCTCAGGGTTTGGGTGCTTCCGTGTGGTACGAGTGATTGTGATACCACTGCTCGGTCAGTTTGAGTGCATGGAACGAGTCTGAAATCTTTTATTAATGGTAGTAATGTGAAGGAGTCCTATGGATTTGAGAGCTGACTGAAAGTC
>NW_011112524.1:0-395 GCF_000146605.3 Meleagris gallopavo
TATGCATACCTCAGGCATGTCAATAGGTAAACATAGTCAGCTTGCTTAGAAACTCCAGAGTGCCTTAAGTATATTATTTTCTACCACAAAACTGGGCATGCGAGCAGAATTCTATTAGACAAAAACATCCAACTGAACACAGCATCCTGAATTGCTCATTCACACATGCATATTTACACAAATTGGAGTACAAGTGGTTGGATTTTTGGGTGGTCCTGTGTTGAGCTAGGAGCTGGAGTTGATGATCCTTGTGTTGGAATGGATGATCCTTCCAACTCGGGATATTCTATGGTTCTATCATTCTCTGGATGGAAAACTACAAGTTGTTTCGGAGTTTTTAGCCTAGTGAACATCTATATTAAAAAAAATATATATATATATATATATATATATAT
>NW_011112525.1:0-686 GCF_000146605.3 Meleagris gallopavo
CCGGAGCAGATCGAACACAGCAATACACAAAATTAGGAGTGCTTCTTTAAAAGCAAACCAAAACAATGAGCAAACTCACAAAACACTGGTGGTTTCACTACCAGCTTTGCGTGCGTCCTGAATAGAAAGTAGGCACACGCACTGGGAAGACAGTATTTTGTGATGTATAGAGTGCTCGACAGCTCAATAAAACTGAGCGTCTGGTGCTTCCAGGGCAACAAAAAGGAGTAGCCTGTATGAGTCTTTTAAAATAAACATGCACAGTAGAATTCCAATTAAATTTTCTCCTTGATTCTAGCCACAGACCGTACTGCTGAATTCAAGCTTGTTCTATGGCACGATATGGCAAAGCAACTCAGTGAGATACGCAGGGAAATCTGCTGAGCTACCAAAGCAAAGACTTTTGAAAGCAACCTGTGCCCACGTCACCAATTTTTTGAAAGAAAGCACAGTCACACTACGAACAGACCTTTCAGTTAACCAGCAGGTCCAGAAGTTAGTGTCACTGCAGCCATGCCGAACTAACAGTCACCAATCCAGATAAAATTAATCTCAGAAGGAAACGTACATTTTTTCCACGCTGTTAGTATAAAACACACAAACCCCTACAGTGTGTTGCCTGACCAATAATTCTGTAAGAGACATGAGGAACTAAAGAAATCAGCACATCAAACTTACAAAAGAAA
>NW_011112526.1:0-1127 GCF_000146605.3 Meleagris gallopavo
GGGCGACCAGAACTGAGAGATCTGATGTTCAGAGTTTCACTGGGATTGACTGCTTGTTCAGACTGGGCCCTTCTCACATCCCACATCCTGGCATGAGACACACTGCCCACATGGGACTTGGGCCTTCACGGCATCCTTGCACCCCATGCAGAGTCTGGCAGCTGCTGTCCCCTGCTCTTTCATTTTGACATCACACAAACCTCCATCCCACTGCCCCAGGAAGGGCCCTGAGCCAGCAGGAGGGACACGATCTCCCTGCCAAGGCTCTGGGCATCAGGCCTTGGCCTTCCTGCTTCACAAGACAAAGGAGGCTTTTCTCAGCATCACAGCCACCATCCCAGGGCCTTGGTCTGCCTGTAATCATGGCTTCCAATTATCTGCTCTAACAAGTCCCTGGGGAAGCTTGCTTGTGAACGGCCCTCAGTGGGGCCCATTAATACTCCAAGAAACTTCACTGTTCCTTCTGACTTGGTCTTCTGGAGCACTTCATGCAATCTTCTCTGTGCACTGGAGGTTGACGGACTCAGCAGCAAATGCCCCCTGGGGCCCATTACAACCTGAAGAGCCCTCCTGTGCCTTGTGCCTTCCTGTCATCTTCTTCAGGTGTTCAGAACTTGTACAGCAAACTGGAGAGGTATCTGGAGACTGCTTAAAAAGAGAGAGAAAAAACAGGTATTTGCAAAGTCCAGTTATTCATTTCTGTGTAGTTAGGTGTAAACAAGAATTTAAACCAGCACTTGGCAACTGATAGTGACCCAGGATGTCCCCTAGCGAGCTCTGCTCTGTCACTGTGTGGACAAATGTCCTCCTCAGATTCCCCACCCCATTTCTGCTCACATTGGCCCCATGGGACTTGCTTCACTTTTCCTCACATCACTCTTCTCCTCTGCAGATACCTGCTCAATGTTAAACCTCCTTTGAAATAACTCCCCCTGGCATTCCTCAGAGAACCAGCTGCACATGGGCAAGGAAGGATTTCTTTTCCATTTATTTATTTGTTTGTTTGTTCATTTTATTTTATTTTATTTTTATTTTTTTCTAACAGTCAGAAGGAAACGTGATGCAATTGAATGAACAGTAAAACACAGTCATCAACTGCATGCCTTGTCCAAGCTGCATTTATGGGG
>NW_011112527.1:0-522 GCF_000146605.3 Meleagris gallopavo
CCATGCAGAGCCAGCTTCAGGGCCTAGCTTAGATGAGAAGGCTGAGTGCTTAGAGGGGTGAGGTTGGGGAGAAATAGTAGAGCCTTTTATATTTTCCAATACTACAATCCTTTTTATTTGCGGTAGTACCCATACTGCTTCTCATTTTATACTTCAGTTTTTGTGGCTGTAGTAAAACTTACCTGAGGGTTATGGAGTTTATACATATTGTGGCACTGTTACTCATTTTTTACTCTTCCAGTGCTTATATAGATTAAAGGACCAGGAAAAGTCTCATTTTATTTGTGTGTACTCCACCAGTGTGACAGACTCTTGTCTTTATGGGCAAGTGACATAATCTCACATAGGTTTAACCTATGGATATTACTTGTGGCATTGTTCCCAAACTAGGTTTTTTTTGCTACTACTCTTACTGTGAGCAGCAACTATAGCAGTGAAATAGTACATGAGATCCATGTTTTCCTTGGGAGAATTCCTGCCTGACAGCAGCAATAGACACAGTCACAGCAATTTTGAAAGTCA
>NW_011112528.1:0-383 GCF_000146605.3 Meleagris gallopavo
TCTCTAGCATGAGGAAAAACTTTATCAGGCACAGTTTATGTTTTTATACACCGAAAGTGGAGAAATGAGCTGGTTTACTTTTTTATCATTTGTGGGTATTCACAGCTACTGCTGTTCTTCTGAGAGCAGAAGATGAAATCTTTCACTCACAGTTCCAGTAACTATGAAGTAGATCAGGTTGGGTCAGAACAAAGATCCTTGTCAAAACAAAGCAAAAGTGTGTTTAGAAGTAGGAGCAGGATTGAGGGCCAAGCAGGTAAAGTGTTACCTGGTATTCTGATATACTCTTTCAGCCTATGCATCTACCTACATGTTCACGTAAATTTATGTATTCTTTCCTTAGTCTATATGTGGCTAGTGTGCCATGATACTCACTATTGGAT
>NW_011112529.1:0-422 GCF_000146605.3 Meleagris gallopavo
GGGGTTCTTGCGTAAGGATGGAGCAAGCAGAATGACACCCCCACTGTACAGATGGTGAGCTGACACACATATGGTGGTGGCCAAAAAAAACCATAGTGGCACGCGAGAAAATTATGGTTGATCCAGGCCTTGAACTTGGGTGTTCCAGGTTCCATGCAGGAGAGGTGAGAGTAGCATGATGGGAGTAGGGAAGAAAGGCTGTCAGGAGCAGTGTGAACTTGTCTTGAGTCAATCACAGTAGGTAAAGCAAAGTTAGCGGTGGGAAGGGACTTAAGCTTGAGCACCAAGAACATAGGCTGAAGCTATGCTGTACTTAATCAGCTTAGATGCTGCTTTTGCTGTAAGCCAGCACCAGGGTATTTGAGACTCATCCGGTCCAACCTACCAGCCTCGTGAGTGCTTTTGTGACCAGTCAGTTCCTG
>NW_011112530.1:0-422 GCF_000146605.3 Meleagris gallopavo
CTGCGCTCGCTGCTCGCCCTGCGGCCCCGTGCCCTCCCCGCACCGAGGGCAGCCCCAGGCTGCTCCTGCCCCGCACGTTGCTCCGCTCGCCGAGCGCTTTGTTTCATAACCTGACTTCTTTTTTATTTTTTGGAAATTATAAAGTCAAGTTTACACAAGAGAAAATCCCTTAAGTGGAGCCCTACAAATGTTGACTCCTGCAATGAGTAAGCAGCTTCTTTCCCTCTGCCCGGAACCGGCGTGTTGGAAGGCACCGAATCGCCGCCGCCAGCCCCGGTGACCCCAGCCCTGTGTGCACAGCCGCAGGGCGATCCCGGCCCCGCTTTTTGGGTGACGCCACCGGCGTTGGCAGTGGCGGCGATGGGCGTAGCGGGCGGCGGTGCTGGTGCCTTATCAGAGCAGCAACCTGCAGGCTGGGATGG
>NW_011112531.1:0-402 GCF_000146605.3 Meleagris gallopavo
CTGGGGTGCCATATGCTTTCTATATTAATTTTGGCAAGACTAGTATTGCTTCTGTGCACATTGCACAACACATTCATAATGTAGAAACTACTGTTGTCGCAGGGGTGCTGCTGAGGACATTACTTAGAAATCCTAGAGGTAAAGCAATAGTTTAAAAAAAAAAAAGTATGTATAAATATATATTAGTTTTAAGTGTTGCAAGTAAGTGAGGGAAAGTTATCGCTTGTAAAATATTCCATATTTCTATAGAATATAGGAAATCAAAAACAAAGTTCTGGGTTTGTCTTTGGATATGAGACATTTTGATTAGTCAGTGTAGGTGAAGATAGATGAGTTTGCTTCTTTGAGCCACTGTGGGATAATGTCAGTAAATTCCCTGGAGTTTAGGACAGATCTGATTAG
>NW_011112532.1:0-446 GCF_000146605.3 Meleagris gallopavo
TGCTGATGTTGGGAACATACCAGTGATCATATGCTTACTAAAACGAGTGATGAGCCAGGAGGAAAGGAAAGCCAAAAAATACTTTATCCTACAGCCATACAGTGCCTTGTTTGAATTTCACCCAAGGCCTGGATGCTTTACATTACAGTGTGTCCAATGCACAACTGATTTGTGTAGCAGGGGTAACCTGAAACAGTCCAGCAAGGCTGATTCATCTTATCAAACTCACAGTGGTAAAGTACGTAGTCCCTGCAAACCTTCTCAGTAACACGGACCGAAGCAATTCAACATCTAGACCATCACATATGTTTCTGGAACAGAAACAGTCTTAGAAGGAAAAAAAGAGACAATGACAATTTTGCAACTAAAAAAGACATCTTTGTCACCTTAGATATACATGGAAATAACAGAATTAATAAATTCCTCATATTACATATATTGCCATT
>NW_011112533.1:0-565 GCF_000146605.3 Meleagris gallopavo
CTGCTCTTGGGTCAGAGAAGTGAGTTCCACTTTACAAGTACTGGAGAGGTTCTGAGAGGCGAATCTTCAGGTACCCGAGCAAGGAGCAGAAAGTAATTTCGTGCATTCACACCATTCCTGCCTTGGACAAACCAAACCATCAATTCTGCAAACATCCTGCACAGACAAGTAGCACTGCTAACTCACACTTGGAAAGTTACTGACTGTAGGAAATAATTCCTCTTGCCTGTTTTCTTAAGGATTCATTTGCTTCCCTGAGCTCGTCCCGACATTTGCTGATCTCCCTCAGCGAAGTTTCAAGCTTTTTCACTTCTGCATCCTTCAGCTGTAGAAATATCACATTTCAAACATGATGAACCAGAGCATTTTAGAAACAACATCAAGCTAAGTGGCATTTCAGTATTCAAACGATCCAACAAACTTCCATGTCCATATTTCAAGTGCTTTAAAGAGAGAAGCATTAAAGCTGGCAAGCACACGATGCCTGCAGATAGCAAACACCAAGCTAAATGGCACCTAAGGCAAGAAGCATCCTTAAGTTACCCACCTCTTTCAGTTTGTCCAG
>NW_011112534.1:0-427 GCF_000146605.3 Meleagris gallopavo
ACTCCTGTCCTTTCTTATTCATTCCCATTTTTCATCCAGGGCATTACTTTCTTCTTTTCCTGCTCTCCCTACTCCTGAAATCCCAGTCTGCATTTAGTAAATAAAGGGCAAAATCACTTCTCATCCACCCAAACTGATGCCTCAGGTCTGAAATGAGAAAGCCTCTGTTGACGATGTAGTGCCCAATTTAAAGCAATATCACCTGTCAGTTTGATAAAAAACCTTGGAGAAAAATCCCTTCTCAGGCCAGGGGAAAAAAAAAAAAGTCATCTAAAATAAATGCTAACCATAGAAAAAAAAAGTTAAGCAAAATGGCTGAGAATTATTTTTACGGTTCTATTTACTGGGACTAGTCCTCACACATAAATTACTGCTTATTTGTGGCTTTGAACAGAATGGCCAGGAGGGAAGCTTGCAGGCCACCAAA
>NW_011112535.1:0-303 GCF_000146605.3 Meleagris gallopavo
AAACCGAAACTCTTTGTGACGGTGATTTATGTCACAGTGCTGTGAACAAGGACAGCATAGCCAGATTTTGGTAGGCATGGTCTCACCTGGAACCTCCACAATGCCACATGAAGTAATGGGGGCAAAAGATATAAAACAATTACCAGAGCTGTTTTCTGGAAATCTTTGCAGCAATTGTGAGCGACTTAAAAAAACAAACAACTTTTAGTATATAATTAGCGATTGTACAGAAATACCTCCACCATAGTAGCCAGACAACAACAAGAAACAGGAACCTACACTTACTCGACTAAGTGAGAAGGG
>NW_011112536.1:0-363 GCF_000146605.3 Meleagris gallopavo
TTACTTTCTCTCTGTATGATTTCCTATGATATCATTCCATGAAGAAAAACAACAAACAAACAAACAAACAAAACAAAACAAAACAAAAACAAAACAAAAAACAAAACAAAACAAAACAAAAAACCACCCAACGTTTGGAAACCACAAGAATATTCTGAGGCGGTATCTCTGTACATCTGCCTTGCAACTCTCTGCTTCCACAAAAGTCATTGGCACAGATGGGTGAGATGGGCCAAATTCATCAGCAGAGATTAGTTAGGCTTCCAAGTAGCTCTGCTGCTCTATTAGCATCAGAGGAAAATCTTCTATTTGTATGGAGATGATCAGTAATAATGTATTTGTCCTGTAATGATTTTTTTGGTT
>NW_011112537.1:0-475 GCF_000146605.3 Meleagris gallopavo
AGGAAATGGACCTGAGGGTATTGATTGATGCTTGGCTGAACATGAGCCAACAGTGTGCCCAGGTGGCCAAGAAGGCCAATGGCATCCTGGCTTGCATCAGAAACAGTGTTGCCAGCAGGAGCAGAGAGGTGATTGTTCCCCTGTACTCAGCACTGGTGAGGCCACACCTCAAGTACTGTGTCCAGTTTTGGGCCCCTCACTGCAAGAAAGACATTGAGGCCCTGGAATGTGTTCAAAGGAGGGCAACAAAGCTGGTGAGGGGTCTGGAACACAGGCCATATGAGGAGAGGCTGAAGGAGCTGGGAATGTTCAGCCTGGAGAAGTGGAGGCTCGGGGGAGACCTCATTGCTCTCTATAACTTCCTGAAGGGAGGTTGTGGTGAGCTGGGGGTCGGCCTCTTCTCTCGTGTCGTAGTGATAGGACCAGAGGGGAATGGTTTCAAGCTACGGCAGGGAGATTCAAGCTGGACATTAGG
>NW_011112538.1:0-481 GCF_000146605.3 Meleagris gallopavo
CTGTTTTGTTTTAGGCCTATCTCCTTACCCTTTCCCCTTTCCTGGGCTGTGGGTCCATGGGTTCCCCACCCCATTAGTCACAGAAAAGGGCTGAACCGACCCATAAACTATTGACAGTGTCCTCCCATAAAAAGAAAATCCAGTATTTTTAGCTTGCCTACTTACTTTTGTTTAAGTACAATAACTGTCTGTAAGTTCTCAAAAAACCAAAACAAACAAAAAAAAACCAAAAAACCCCAACCTTCTCCTGCCCATGGAGGTTTACCTGTTTTGAGAGGTTGTTTCTAAAAAGGTATGAGCTATAGCATGGGAAAGCACACAAATTCTTTTTATTCTTTTGTAAGTAAATATGAGGGCTGCTCTGAAAGTAATATCTCCTTTTTTTACTACGTTGGCTCATGAGGTCAGAGGTGGATGATGGTGACACAGCAGTACATACAGGCTGAACCTTCTCGCCAAATATTCTGTTACATTTTGTTTT
>NW_011112539.1:0-445 GCF_000146605.3 Meleagris gallopavo
TTTGAGGTTTTGGCATGGAGAGATCTCCAATATTTCCAATTCTTTTACCACTACACAAGCAGCAGCAGAGCACATAGGTATTTTTCCAGGATAGCACAAGTGGCCATTATTTCCCAGATAAGAAGCCATTTTTAGTCCCAGCCAGGTGGTTGGAGGCTGGCCCACTACATCTAAAGCTGCATGATGCTGTATTTGAATGTGAATGGCAGGCTGCCAAACTTGCCCTATTTATTACTAGCCAATATGTCCAGGAGTCACACACAACACCTTGCTGATCAGAATCATAGAATCATCAAGTTTGGAATGACCACTAAGATCATCAAGTCCAATTATCAGCCCATCACTATCATGCACACTAACCATGTCTCTCTGTCATGCACACTATCATGCACACTAACCATGTCTCTCAGTGCCACATCTACATGATTCTTGAACACCTCCAGGG
>NW_011112540.1:0-494 GCF_000146605.3 Meleagris gallopavo
AACTAACCCATGTACTAAACATAGGCAATCCAAAAAGGAATATGATCCTGCATAAGTACAAAAGATTAATAGGTGCACAGATGCTGTATGTATTTCAACAGAATCTTCAAAATGTAACTGAGACTGTCATTATATAAGCCAGCAATAGTCTCTCTAAAAACACAGCAAATTTTTCAAAGACTGGTATAAATAAATTGAGGTCACTTCAAACCAGGATTTCAATGAACAATTTTTTTTAATTTTAATTTTTTTTTAAGGTCCAGAGGGTACAAATTATGTAGGGCTCCAGTGAGGATTTCCCACACGAAGCTCTTGGGGAAATAGTTGCAATTACCTGAAAAATACATGTCAAAGAGACTTCATTTTATATTTACAGCAAGGATCAACGGTAAAATTTCCTCCCTGAAATAGTAGTTCAAAAAAGACACACTAATGTTTAGACTTATAAATTAGTATCTTCTGAAGAGTATTTGTCTAATAATTCCTTTTCCTTG
>NW_011112541.1:0-525 GCF_000146605.3 Meleagris gallopavo
AGTCCTTCCAGCTTTCATTTTGGTTCAGGTTTGGTTTGACTCCCCAGTAACAGCCATCTTAAAATAAGCTTAGTAAAATTACTGCTTAACTTACAATGGAGATCTTTAACTCTTACTGTCACTATGCCTTATCCATCTCTCCTGGTTTTTCCAAGGTTCCTTGACTACTTTCTTGGATCAGAATGAAACAATCTGTCTTCCTTAGGAAGCTGGAAGGGTTTTATCCAAATTATTTTGGGGTTTATACAGTCTTAATCACTGACTTCTATCTAACTTCAAAAGAGCATTTCATAACTAGAGTTCCACAAGGTTTCCTTACGTAGAGCAAAGCTGTTTTTGCTTTGGTCTCATCTTGGTATCCACATGAAAAGTGCGCTCACAAAATCCAAGGAATATGGATTTCAAAATTTTCCATGATTTTTATGCTCTCTAACAAAATTATAACTGTTGTTTTCAGCTCAGTCCTGACTTCTGTGATACTGTGAGTGATGCTGAACAGTTGAGCTGGCATTACAACAGGGCTGG
>NW_011112542.1:0-479 GCF_000146605.3 Meleagris gallopavo
ATGTGAGATGACATCAAAGATCATGACTGATCTTAGTTTTCACTAAGAAGCCCAGCTTCATTTCTGAAAGCAGGGTTAGTTCAGCTACCTTTGCTTGAGGCCAAGAGGAAGATGAGCATTTCCAGCCTTCCTGCAGGAGTCAGAATCACACCTGCAGATCTCAGAGCCTTTACACGTTGCATAAAATTGGCTGCTGTTTCTTGCCACCTTCACACTGTACTTCAGAAAAAATGCACTTGTAAAATTACAAAGGAGATGAACCTTTTGGTGAACTTGCAGTACATGAAGTAAACTCTGCTCCTGAGAATAGAGGCACCCACAGACTGGCTCCTGAGCTTTCAAGCCAGAAAAGGACTCACATTTCAACATATCAGGATTTCTAAAGAACTACAAGGATGTATCACAAGGAATTTGGACAAGAAAACAAGAAGGTATAGTGCAGAAGCAAACAACTCTCTTCCATTCTCTTACTTGTAAAG
>NW_011112543.1:0-461 GCF_000146605.3 Meleagris gallopavo
CATTCAGAAAGCATTGGTGTTGAACTGGTGCCTGAATCAGATAGGTATTGAGCTATCTGTATAAGTAATGCACAAAATATTGTGGCAGCTTCATTCAGTCTGTTTAGCAATGGGTTTAGGGGTTAGTTGCTTTATCCTTGCTGTTTTCTCAGGCTAGCCAGAAAGGACCTGTGCAGTCAATCATAGGCAAGAACTAGAAACTCAGTGAGAAAATCTGTGAGCTCAGGTCTAGTGATGCACTCAACCTTGTCCCATTGTTCAAACATGGAGTGCTTTTATTGCATTGAAGACACAGGAAAATTTGTTTTCTTCGCTATAAAAATTAAAACATAGAAAGTCCATACGTACTGTGCTTCAATAGGAATTTTTCCTCTGACAAGTAATTGGACATGAGATTTCAAAGACAGACACTGTGGAGTATGATGACTGAAGTGATTTTAGTAAAAGTTCGTATCTTATCT
>NW_011112544.1:0-863 GCF_000146605.3 Meleagris gallopavo
AAGGAGAGCACAAGTGGACATTTCAAGAAGCGATTTCAGTGGCCAAAGACAGAGCAGTACATTTCTGTGGTCTGGTGTCAACAGATGGGTCATTCATTACAAGAGGATGAAAATACCCCAAATAAAATAGAAATAAAAAAAGCAACAACCAAACAATAGCAATGAAAAACTCCCCAAACCACCTAGAGAAGATGCTAAAATAAAAACAGAGGAGTTTTGAGATTAACGTTTCCAGCTGAGTGAGCACCTGGGGAGAAACATCGGAAAGTTGTTGCCTGAAACAGGCACAGTTATTTGTGCAGATTTAAACTTGAGGATCTGTGGTAGGCTATGGATTTCACCACTCAGAGAGCGGTGAATTCCGGGTATTTGTGACACAGCTTCTGAATGCCCTACTTGCAGTGCTGAGGAAGTGATCTTCATTATCTTTAAGTTGATGGAATGCCTGATGCAGAGGTTGGAAACTCTGATTGTGGCGTGGGGGTTGGAGCCAGATGATCTCTGAGGTCCCTTCCAACCCAGCCATTCTGTGATCCTGTGATTCTGTGATAATGAAAAAAGGACATTCAGGATTCTTCTGAACTAGTGAATAAGATTGGATTCGAGAACTAGCTAAGAAGCAGAATCACTGTACTTTGAGGGTCCAGTTTTCTCCCGACTTAAGACTGCTCAGAGCCAGAAAAAAAATCTGCTGCCTTAAATGGGATTGAAGTGATGTGAAGGAAGTCATTGTTTCACTTAAAGTAAAACTAGGCATGCAATAGTTGAAATGATCTTATGAATGGTACTAAGTCCTAGCACCATCTCAAAGAGATACACCAATACTTTGTGTCTGTCAAGCATTACAGTAGGTCCCAATCAAA
>NW_011112545.1:0-491 GCF_000146605.3 Meleagris gallopavo
CCCTGTGCGCTTGACGACGTGCCAGCAGTGCACCCCTATTGATCCGAGAGATAGGAGTATAGTAGTGCTGAGGGATTGGGCCCAAAAATCCGAGAATCAGGGTGCGGTAACCTGTGAGCTGGGGAGTTCACGGTAGCATTCTGGAGGGATGGTAATAGGAGTTCCCGAGAGCAGGGGAAAAAGGTCCTCGAAAAGGTGCCTAGAAATAGCCCCTTGGGAGAAATGCTTCAAAATTGGAAAAAGCAACCCTAAGACTAGGGACAAGGACAGGAAGGAGATGTTTAAATACTGTACCCAAATTTGGCCTAGAGAGCCTTTACAAGGAAAATCAGTATTTTGGCCAAAATATGGATCTGATGAAGATGGGGTCTGTCAGATTTTGACTACATATGTAAAGAATAAAATCCCCTTGTCGGAGGAAGAGATAGAGTATGCTGCTTGCTGGTCACGAGGGGTCAGCCTATTACTAGCAAAGAAGATTCGGATCAGGA
>NW_011112546.1:0-408 GCF_000146605.3 Meleagris gallopavo
TAGGAAGTCTAAAATCATAGTCAATTTAAAAAAAAAGTTTCCAAAACAAACAAAGCAAATAGCAACAACAAAAACTAACTTAAGGAAGGACATTACTTTTGTTCTTGATGTGCATATATTAAAATAAAATAGATATGTATATATATATAAAATATATATATGTATATATATTTTGTATATTATATATACAAATATACAAAATTATTTTGTGTATATATATATATAAAATAACATACAAAAATAAGACTAATCTGGGAATTTGTGCCATTAGGCGGGGTAACACTGAAAATGCTTGACCTCTCTGGAAAACAGCTGGAAAAGCTGCTTGCTCTTGCCTACTCCACTTGTTGGAGCCCCACACAAACACTGCAGCACAGCAGGAGCTGTCATGCCTCTGTTCTACATCAG
>NW_011112547.1:0-1897 GCF_000146605.3 Meleagris gallopavo
CTCAGCCAATCGGAGCCGGCGGCGCTGCCGCTGACCAATGAGAGGAACGAACGGGCCGGAAGTGCCCCTGACCTGTGAGACGCCGGGGGCGGGCCGGAGCTGCCGCTGACCAATGAGAGGCACGAACGGACCGGAAGTGCCCCTAACCAATGAGAGGCTGGGGGCGTGGCGGGGCGGCTGTGGGGAGGGACCTCGGGGTGCTCTCTATTGCCATAGGGGATGGGATCGGGATCGGGATCGGGGATGTGGGATTGCGATTGGGATGAGGGGCTGAGATCGACAGGTGGGGGATGGGCTTGGGATGAGGGAGCGGGAATGAGATTTGGAATTGGAATGTGGGCAATAGGATGTGGGACTGGGATGTGGGGTTGGGATGTTGGATGTGGGATTGGAATGGGAGATTTGGGATTGGGATGTGGGGATGTGGGATGGGATCTTGGGAAATGGGATGTGCATGGGATGGGCTTGGAGATGGGATGGGCTTGGAATGGATACGGGATCACAGAACCATAGAATCGCTCAGGTTGGAAAAGAGCTTCAAGGTCATCAAATCCAACCACAACCCAACCATGAAATCTGTTCAGCTGTGCTTTGGGTCTCTGCGACGTCTGTAAAGATGGAGGTAAAATACCCAAAGTAAAAGGAGGGCTGCAGTCAGTGATTTCTGGGAGCTCTGTAGAACTGAAGAACTCCTGAAACAAAGGGACGTTTCTGTTCAGCAGAGGGAAATGAGTCATTTCAAGATAAAACCTGCTGTCCAGAAAGCCTGCAGATGTGCTGTGGAACATCCTCTGTAGGCACTAAGAGCAAGGTGTGTTTTCCCTTTTCCTTCTCCCCTCCCTTTTTCTTTTTCCTTTTCCTTTCCTTTTCTTTCCCATGTTGTGCAGACTTTCTCATTGCGTATCTGAACTGTAAGGGAGATACCCCAAGGTAGTTCACCTTACCTTTTTCATAAATAGTCAGTATGGAATATCCCAAACTGCTGTTCTGAATGGCACCATCCCAAAATACATGATATGGGTGGTTTGTTTGTTTGTTTGTTTGTTGTTTGCTTGTTTCTGGAGGTGTTTGATGAGTTTGAATGGTGGATAGGAGCCTCAGAGAATGCCAGGGTAAGGACTTGAGAACTGTGGTCTGGTTTGCAAATTCGCTTGTGTCCTTCTGGGCATGCTTTTAAGGAGTTGGTCTTCCTCCAGCGAGATTTTTATTATTTTTTTCCCTTCACTCCCCTTCCCTCTGTTCCCTCCCCTTCCCCATTTCCTTTACTTCTCCTTGCCCGAGCTTACCTTCACTGGCGTTTTATTTTTTATCTTTCTTTTGCCTATTGACTGGGTCAACAGGAAGGACGTAGACACCAAGGAAAGGCATAAGCTTATTTTATTGTCTATTTCAAACAAAACAAAAACAAAGCAGTGCCTTGTAGCGAAAAGAGAAGCTTAGCAGGAAGGAAATAAGCAGTGCAGTGGGTCTAATCTCTACCACGTCACACTGTAATGACATGTAGCGCAGTGACAGTGATTAGGACAGACGCATCACCAGTTGCCCTCCTCCTTTATCATCATCCAGCTTCACAGTTGCTGGGGAGCCCCGGTTGCAGGAAGGATCTGGAGAAGCCGTCCCAGCAGTTGGGAAGTCATACGGAGATGTGTCCAGCCCGGAGGTGAGGTCTCCAGAGCCGCTGCAAGCAGGCCCAGCTTTGTGGCCTCGAATAAACTGGGGTAGGTAGCAGTGAGGTGGAGCATCCGGTTCCCTTGTCTCCTTCTCGGTTTTCTCCCTGAAAGCTGGCCAGGGCTGAAGGAGGAGCAGAGAGAGCTGTGCCATCTGTTTTGGTGTAGCGCAGGCCTCTTTGGCAAGAGTGAGCGCCCAGAGCCCCGGCAACACGCTTAGTCGGGCAACA
>NW_011112547.1:9477-9976 GCF_000146605.3 Meleagris gallopavo
AAAAAACAACGTAAGAATTCTTCTGCTTGCAAGTATTTGAAACAAGCCTTTAGACAGCTTCTGAACGGATTCCCATAGATTGTGTAAAACTAGTTTGCTTGGTTGGACTGTTTTGGACGTGAATGTTTTGTTGCAAGAGGGGTTTGAGACACAAAAGAGCTTTCTCCAAATGGGCTTCATGTTTCTCGTATAGCATTTCTAAAGCAGAGCTAGAAGCAAAGCTACTTGTTATTTTCATCACACAAGTGACATGTGAATAGAAGAAAAAGAGCCAATACTAACTGAGGGCTGTTTCTTCTGTTACTCAGGCCAGAATCAGTGACAAACCTGAAGTTTCTTGTCCAGCATGGATTAAGTACTCTGCGAGCGCTGGAGAAGCACGGCCTTCAGCCTGCCTTGATTATACACTGGGCAAGAAGCCTGCAAAATACAGTAAGCTGAGATTATTGTTCAATATGTACAGTCTGTTTTTCTCTCCCTGTGTAACTGAACGCACAAA
>NW_011112548.1:0-517 GCF_000146605.3 Meleagris gallopavo
GTTAGAGTGTCTGGGCCTTGCAGGGTCTCCCGGCTGCTGGTTACTGGCTTCTTTTCACGAAAACGGGGGTACGGAAGACACGCGTGTTTTTAGCTGTTGCAGAACAGTGCTTGCACAGAGCCAAGGACTTTTGTGCTTCATCCAGTGAGGTTCATCCAGCGAGGAGGCAGGGGACGGACCAGAAGCTGGGAGCGGCCACAGCCAGGAGACAGAGCCACACAGCTGCCGGCCCAAACGGGCCGGGATGTCACGCTCAGCCATGAAAGCTGGTGTCAAGCAGGACGAATGGGTCAAGGAGGGATGGATGCTGGTGCCTTCCCAAGAGGTTGTTCCGTGCCATGAGCCGTCTGTTCCTGGATGTGGCTGAATATTGGCGTGCCAATGGGAAGCAGCGATTGCGTTCCCGTTTCCTTGTCGCGCGGGCCTGGCTTTTGCTTTCCCGATAAGTGTCTTGCTCTCAGCCCCTTGAGTTGTCGCACCGTCACCTTCCCTCCTTTATCCCGGCTCCCGGCCTGGG
>NW_011112549.1:0-627 GCF_000146605.3 Meleagris gallopavo
GAACTGGACACAGTACTCCAGATGAGGCCTTACCAGGGCAGAGTAGAGGGGAGGATCACCTCCCTCCGACCTGCTGGACACACTCTTCTTAATGCACCCCACGAATGCCATTGGCCTTTTGGTCCACGAGGGCACACTGCTGGCTCATGGCCAACCTGTCGTCCACCAGGACGCCCAGGTCCCTCTCTGCAGAGCTCCTCTCCAGCAGCTCATCCCCCAGCCTGTATTGGTGCATGCAATTCTTCCTCCCTAGGTGTAAGACCCTACACTTGCTTTTGTTGAACCTCATCCGGTTTCTTACTGCCCAGCTCTCCAGCCTGTCCAGGTCTCGCTGAATGGCAGCACAGCCTTCAGGCGTGTCAGCCAATCCTCCCAACTTCGTATCATCAGCAAACTTGCTGAGAGTGGCCACTATCCCTCATCAAGGTCATTGATGAAGATGTTGAACAAGACCGGACCCAGCACAGACCCCTGGGGGACACCACCGGTTACAGGTCTCCAGCCAGACTCTGCACCACCAACGACGACCCTCTGCGCTCTGCCAGTCAGCCAGTTCTCAACCCACCTCACTGTCCACTCGTCTATCCCACACTTCCTCAGCTTTGTTATAAGGATGTCATGGGAGAC
>NW_011112550.1:0-470 GCF_000146605.3 Meleagris gallopavo
AGCAGCCGCCCTGGTGTCCCTGGGAAGATGCTCCTCACTGCCTGGTTGGCTCCCACTATCTGTGCCCGTTGAGCCGGGGCTGCTGCTTTGCTGTGGCCATGGCGATGGGCAGGTGCAGGAGGTGGTCTTTTGAGTGCTGCTCTCTTTCCACTCCCATGCTGTCCTACTGTTCCTCTACACTCCTGGTATCCCTTGGGTCTCATCTGATTTCACAGCAGTCCTCTTGTACCTACCAGTGGCATCCCTGTGGTTGCAGACAGGAGCAGCAATGCACACCAATGTGTCAGAGCTGGTCTCACTAGCCAGCACCACCGTAACACAAGGGGCTGCTCAGAACAGAGACCTGGAGGGCTCTTCCAAGGCTGATATCAGCAATACAGCCAAGGAGTTGCTCCTTGCTTTTGGATTTTCTGGAGTTCTCCACGGACTGAAGAACACAGAGTCCCAGGTGATCTGTAAGTGATCGAGTG
>NW_011112551.1:0-513 GCF_000146605.3 Meleagris gallopavo
GCTCAGAGGAAACAGAAAAAAAAAACAAGGGTTTATCTCTATCAAATAATTAGTGGAAGAAGAGAAGACAAAAGTGAGATTGTCAGGATAAATTTTCCTAATAATTTCCTGTGGACATAACCTCTGCTATGGCCCTTGCCCTCAGGTATCACACCCTGGAGGACTTACCCTGTCTTGTTTACAAGGCAAAAACTTTTCTTTTTTGTTTCTGTTTATTGAGATGTTTCATACAAACCAACTACATGTAAATTCTTGTACCCATAACAAGATAGAGCATTTTTTATTCAGAATTTCAATGATATGCACCTTTTTACAAGAGCACTGTCTTTCCTCATTCAGAGAGTATGGTATTACACTGTCTTGGAAATGATGGGCAACCAGAACAGCCTTTCAAAAATAAATGCATCTGGATCCAGATCTCCAAGTGTTCGCATCAGCTGCTCACCTCTCATGGCATGAGGGGAGTGTTAGAAGAGAAACACAAGCATTAGCTCTCCAGGTGTGATCTGAATG
>NW_011112552.1:0-478 GCF_000146605.3 Meleagris gallopavo
AAAAGAAGAGGAAATAGTAGAAAAGATTTTCATATATTGCTGTAGGCTTATCACAGACCCTTGAGTGCCTCAGTGAAACTCTTTTTTGAACCAAAAAGTTAAGAGAAACCAGGAGGTAGGCAACAGTGTCTTCAATATGCTCAATGTGAATGAAGGCTACTGAGAGCATTTTTTTAAGATGAATGGACCAGGGTTCACTCTCCAACCCCATATACAGAATGGGCACAGGAATGAGCACTAAAAGGAGAAGTGGTATCTAATAGCCAACAGAAGGTGCTGACCACCTTTTCTGCAATCTTCCACAACCTTCCTATAACCCAGTGACATCAGTGCTGCCAGCAACACCTCGCACGCACTCCTCCCTCATCTATTTACAGTTTGGTTATCTGCAGCCTCCTTCCAAGCTTGTCAATGGGAAGTGAAAGTCAGGCTGGCTCCCTGCTAGCACCCCAGTGCACACATGCAGCAATTTCTTCCC
>NW_011112553.1:0-559 GCF_000146605.3 Meleagris gallopavo
GAGGGCCATTGAAATAACATGAAACTGGAATTGTTTGTTTACAGGATCAGATTCATTCATTACTTTGGTGAGGAGCTGTGAAATGTAAATCTCACATTCCACTGGACAATAACAGCACCAGCTTGAACTCATTTAGAGGTGTGATATTCCATTCAAAAGACGGCTGTTAATTTTATTGACCAAATTTTGCAATTGGGGTAGCATTGATATTCAGGAATGCTCCTGAACTGCTTTGCTTCTATAATCATTTTGATAAGCTTTAGGAAGGAGAAGGGGTCCAAATTCTATTTAAGAATATTTCTATTTTGAAAGAAAAAAAAAAAAGGGAAAAAAAGGTAGTTATATTGTTATTCTCTGTTAGCATTGCTTCACGTTTTCCCATCTTTCTCATAAATTGTGAGAGTATGTGCAGGGAAATAACATCTGGGTATAAACATATTCTTTAGAGCCATTGATCATGTTCTTACTTTAGTTTTCAGTTTGTGCATGTTTTAAGTTAGTGCATTCTAATTGTTTTATCAAAGTTTTGATGAATTAGAGCTGGGATTCAGTAGTGGTG
>NW_011112554.1:0-492 GCF_000146605.3 Meleagris gallopavo
GCCTCAGTGCTTCCCCACAGGCAGCAGTGACTTCTGAAGTCTGAGAGCAAAACGGGCTCTTAACATAACAGTCTCCTTCAAATATGATATCTAATAATTGTAACATGTAACTATTAGCTCAAGCCACAGAAGCTTATCTGGCATCAAGTCCTACTGGTGGCCAACTTAAACACTAGTTGGAAGTTAACTGAAATTCTAGACTTTGATGAGATAGAAAAACGAAACAAATCACAACAAAGGCATATTAGGCAGCAACAGCACAACCTAAAAGTTCAGGACATAGGAGAATTGAAGCTGCTGCTGCAAACACACCGCAGTACCTGCATTATATTTTCACAGGACTTTTCTCTTTTTCCCCCTCATAGGATCACTTCTTCCTTTAATGCACGTGGGAGCGAATCATGGCTGTGTAATGAGAAAGCCTGCTGCCTGTATCCAGGGCTGCAAGAATTGTGAGCGGTCAGTAAGCAGTCAAGGGGTGGCAGGGCAGCC
>NW_011112555.1:0-406 GCF_000146605.3 Meleagris gallopavo
TCTGCCTGGATTCATTCACTGTGGGATGGAAGCTTTAAGGGTGCAGCTGCAGCCATGGAGGTGAGGACAGAGTGGGACCCCCTGCCCAGCCAGCCCCACTGCTGATGCTCTGCATGAAGGATAGTGTGCCTGAATTATAGAATGGCCTGGCTTGCAAAGGAGCACAGTGCTCACCCAGCTCCAACCCCCTGCTGTGTGCAGGTCGCCAACCAGCAGCCCAGGCTGCCCAGAGCCACATCCAGCCTGGCCTTGGATGCTTGCAGGGATGGGGCATCCACAGTCTCCTTGGGCAACCTGTTCCACTGCCTCACCACCCTCTGCATGAAAAACTTCCTCCTCACATCCAACCCAAACCTCCCCTGCCTCACTTCAACCATTCCCCTTGTCCTGTCACCACCCACCCTCA
>NW_011112556.1:0-481 GCF_000146605.3 Meleagris gallopavo
GACAAGAATTGTGAAGCATCATCTTGGAAACAAATTAAGCAAGGTAGTGGAGAGGAAAGTAAAGCAAAAGGAGTTGAAGCGGAAAAGGATAATGTGATGGAGTCACATAAAGAAAAGAAGTCCACCTCTGGTTCTTCCACAGAGAAGGAACATCCAGAAGGACTGAAAACTGAAAAACAATCCAAGGGATGTAGGAGTGATCCGGAACTTAAGGGAAACACAGTATCTGAATCTAAACTTTGTCTTTCTGAGACTTGGAAAGGGGAAAACACCCATGAGGATAAAGAGAAGTATGAAGGAAGTGGCAGGGAATCCAATAAATCCAAAATGTGTGGAGAAAGAGCCAGGTGGCAGATCTGAACTCTTCCCAATCAGTTTTGAAAAGCAAAGTACAAATAGCAAGTCTCCAGAGAAAGAGAAGTTCAGGGATAAAAAGACTTAAAAAAACTAGTAGGGGATAGAGAAACCAGAGTGAAAGAAT
>NW_011112557.1:0-393 GCF_000146605.3 Meleagris gallopavo
TTAAGAGCTCTGATGAGAATCCCCCTTCTTTCTTCCAGTGGGCATCCACAGTTTTCTTTTAAACTCACTTAGACACCTGAAAACTTTGTGAAACGAACGCAATGAGCAAGGGCAAACCTGGCAACAAGCAGCCAGAGGCTCAAAGGTAATTTTTGATCCTAGGGTAAACATACTGAATGACTTCTGGTCCGTGCATCAGCGTGGCCAGAGGGCATGCAGAACATCGTAAGATGCAGGAGCACACTCCCCTTCCACAGCAAGTGTCAAGCTGTGGTCTTCAGGGGAGGATGCAGGGAGAGGTCTTGGAAAAAATGAAGTGTGTAGTAGGTAAGAAGATAAGCAAAACAAAGTGCTGGGATCATGCTTTGGAGAGACAGCAGGAGGTTCTCCAAA
>NW_011112558.1:0-480 GCF_000146605.3 Meleagris gallopavo
TGTTTTATGGTAGGAAGCATTATGGGGTAGTGTTAATGAAAAAAGCTGCAAAACATGCCTCATGTTAAATAACAATATCAATCATTTGCTCATAGAATTACAGAATAGATTGGGTTGAAAAGGACCTTCTAGATCATCAAGTTTCTACTCCCTTGCAACAGGAAGGGATAGCACCCATGAAGCCAGGCTACCCAGTGCCCCATCCAACTTGGCTTTGAACACCTCTAGGGATGGAGCATCCACAACTTCTCCAGGCAGTCTGTTCCAGCACATCACTGTTCTCTGAATGAAGATATCCTCCTAATATCTAATCTAAATCTAGCTTCATTTATGTTAAAATCATTCTCCCCTTGTCCTGTCATTATCTGCCCTTGTAGAAAGTAAGTCTCCCTTCTGTTTATAAGCTCCCTTTAAGTACTGAAAGCTGCAGTGAGGTCTCCCCAGACGCCTCTTCTCCAAGCTGGACAAGTCCAGCTGTCC
>NW_011112559.1:0-792 GCF_000146605.3 Meleagris gallopavo
CAGGAATGATTTTTTGATGAGCATAGATATGCTGTAGTAGATGTAACAGTGACTTAACAAGACTGGACATGGCTGGATGCACTTGGTTATTTTCCACATAGAGGACAGGTTACAAACACACCTACAGCACACAGCTCTCCCTGCTGTGTCGTGAGGATCAGAGCGAACCCCATGACTGTCTGAACTCTTCAAACCACAGAGGTAAGGGTTCCTCAGCACAGCTGGATCCACTCCTAGTCCCAGACGCGTTCAGGAGTTTGTGCCTAAGGGATCTCTTTTTTTCTCCTTTTTTCATCTTTTTTTCATTCCTTTTTCATCTTTTTACATTTTTTTAAATCTATTTATTTTTCTTTCATTTTTCTTTTTTATCATAAGTATTGCTTAAACCCCCTTAAACCTTCCCTACCCGCCCCATTCTTTCTTTTCTCCCTTACCCTCACCTCCCCCCTTGCCGTAGCCTACGATTCCCTTGCCTGCTCTTCTTACCTGAGCTGCTGTCCCTTCCTTTATCTACCTGAGCTGCTTCTTCCTAAAATTACTTAGCTGAGCTCCTGGCCCCTCGCTACGTACTTTAGCAGATGTTTTCTCACTTAGCTTCCTTACTGCTTGGCTCGTGTCGCAGTTGCTTGTGATAATCAGTGAACTGAGCTCCTCCTCCTCACCTTCTGCCATCATTTACTTCCAAAGCCTCCGTGCTTGTCTGTGAGCTGCTGTCCTGTGCCAGCATGGCAGAATTAAGTCAGCAAAAGCTGGTGAGTGTTGTGCTTTAAATGGACCGTGTAAGTTCCTGGT
>NW_011112560.1:0-490 GCF_000146605.3 Meleagris gallopavo
GACTCGACGTTGTGTTGAGGGACATGGTTTAGTGGGAGCTATTGGTAATAGGTGAACAGTTGGACTGGATGATCTTGTAGGTCTTTTCCAACCTTGAAAAAACAAACAAACAAACAAGCAAAAAACCTTAAAATTGTGTGCCATCTGCATTACATACAATATTCAGAGATATTTTGTAAAATGGTTTCATTTTTGTTCATTTTTAAGGGCTCAACAGACTGAGTAGAATTAATGCAAACAGTAAGACACAAAAGTCAGCACCGAACTAATTTTCTGAGTGGTGTATCAGTAAACGATCAAATGAGAAAAAGATGCAATAAGAAAATTTCTATGACCTCCAAAATAGATCACTTTATCCACCAATTTTGCACTTATATAATTAAAAGAAAATTATTGCAATCAAGATGATGAATATTTTTTCTAGATCACTAATTATTGTAGCTGAACTAAGAGCACAAAATGATGCAGTATAACTTAGATGAAATAGCGT
>NW_011112561.1:0-438 GCF_000146605.3 Meleagris gallopavo
TTCTTACCATCTCAAATCTCCTGTACATGATAAATACACTATCTCTAAGACTTTTTGAAGCCGGCCTATCCACTTCAGGAACAGTCTTTTCAGGAAAAGTCTTTGAGTCATTCATTATCCTCATTCTCTTTACAGACATGACAGAAAAATGTTGACTTACAAAAAAAACTATGAGAATATATAACAGAGATGGCAATCATCGTGCAGCACATAAGCTGATTCCATGATTATGGAATGTTTCATTTTTCCAATTTCAAGAGATTAATTATTCTAAGTTTGCCATTCTGCCTTTGGGTAATTTTGTTTCAACACAGCGCTGCTTTTCTGACCTTAAAGCAGGAGACGAAATAACTCAGTGACCCCATTTATTACTTGCTTCTTAAATTCTTGTGTTTTTTTTTTGTTTTTTTTTTTAATTCCTAATTCCTTTTATTAACT
>NW_011112562.1:0-327 GCF_000146605.3 Meleagris gallopavo
ACCAATGCAGGGCCACCAACCTCCACATCTCACAGCAGCCCAGGCTGCCCAGGGCCCCATCCAGCCTGGCCTTGAACACCTCCAGGGATGGGACGGGGGATCCACAGCCTCTCTGGGCAGCTGTTCCAGCACCTCCCCACTCTCACAGCAAACAACTTCCCCTGACAGCCAGCTGAAATCTGCCCTCCCTCAACTTAAAGCCATTCCCCTTGTTCTGCTATTATCTCCCCTTTCCAAGAGCTGACTCCCCTCCTGTTTGTAGGCTCCCTTTAGGTACTGAAGGCTGCAATGAGGTCACCCCGCAGCCTTCTTTTCTCCAGGCTGAAC
>NW_011112563.1:0-513 GCF_000146605.3 Meleagris gallopavo
GTACTAGATTCATAAAAATTAAACCAAAATCAAGCTGTTCATCAGGAAAACAAAACAAACAAACAAAAAAGAAACAAAAAAAAAATAAAAGAACCCCATAAAGACCAAAAAAAACCAAGAAAAGACACCAAAAAACCCGATATTTGTGATATAAGTGATATTTGCACTACCATGTCTTACTTATGTCATTTGTTATAAATACTAAGTAAAAAGATCCAAAAGTGATGCAAAAATCAGTTTACTTAGAAAATCTGAATTTTGTGCATTAAAATTGAAAGAAAAAATTTACCTTCAGACCTTCACAGCCAAAAAAGTGGCCTAAATTACCTAAGTCTTTCTCAATCAAGTCTTCTATTAACTTTAAAGGATTTTTTTGGCTGAATTCAAAAAATATATTCAAAAGAGATCTTCCTTTCAGCAGCAAGAATAAGAGCTGAGCTAACAGCTATGGTGGAGTTTTCTATTTAGGACATTTGAAAAGTCTACCTTGTCCGCTACATGCATACTCCACAG
>NW_011112564.1:0-362 GCF_000146605.3 Meleagris gallopavo
GTCCTCTTTGCACCTCCCTTTGGGTATTTATGGACGTGGATGAGATCCTGCCGAGACTTCCCCAGGCTCAGAGGGGATCTCCGAGAGATGCTCTGCTTCTCTCAACCTCTCCATACAGCAGAGGTGCTCCAATCCCTTCATTGCCTTTATGGCCCTCCATTGGACTCTCCTGAGTGTGTCCAGGTCTAGGTCTCCTGTACAGAGGGACCCAGCAGTGGATGCATGGTGTCTCCCCACCAGTGCTGAGCAGAGGGGAAGGACCACCTCTCTCTATCTACTGGCAATGCTTACTTTGCCTATTGCAGCCCATACTACTGTTAGCCTTCTTTGGAGCAACCTGGTGTCCGTCAGGACTCTCAAAT
>NW_011112565.1:0-315 GCF_000146605.3 Meleagris gallopavo
GAGATAGGAAAGAAGTGAAGCAAGTACAACTTGAAGTGGAAAATAATTTGGCTTGTTGCACTTTTTTTCCAATGTTTATGTATAAACCTTCAAAAAAGTTTCTTACTGCTGCACATCCTCTAAAAGCACTGTGACAAATAAACAGTCTCATGCTCCAGTGATAATCTTCAGTACTGCATTTGAGGAGCCACATTCCAGCCACAGATTTGTTGCCCAGTCTATCCAAAACACCAAATCTTAAACATATTTCAGGGGAGGGAAAAAAAGAAAAAAGAAAGAAAGAAAAAAAAGGAAATAAAGAAATTAATACAATTT
>NW_011112566.1:0-13101 GCF_000146605.3 Meleagris gallopavo
AAAAAAAAATCAACTCTAAAAAATGCATTTATCACCTCTCATAGAAAAGAAATTCTCATAATCTTGAAAGGGGCAATTTCTATACAAGGTGCTGAAAAAAACATTAAGAATCAGATCGTAAGAAGATAAATAGAATTAGCAGTTCACTACAGTGAATGATTTCAATGCATCCAGTTATTAATTACAGCAATCTATTGGGCAGTGAGAAGAAATATTCCTGTTCTCATGCTGTGCATGCTTATAGATCAAGGAGTAGGTTTCAGGTCATTGGAATTCCAACAGTGAGGCCATTGCCTCTGTTTATGGCTTGAAACAATAAGATCCTTAAGCAGATGCCTAGTTTCAGAAGACTGAATATTCTAAAATATTATCTTCAGTGTGTATTAACAAATCTAGGCATAACAGGATTGTTTATGATCACTTTTCCAATTAAAATAAAAGGAATTCAGGAAATGTTTTGTGGAAAATGCACATTTTACATTTTTACTTTTTCTTACGTAACATACTCTGTAAGATGAATAATAATAATAAAATAAATAAATAAAAGGTTTTCATTCAGTTTCTTTTCCTCTTCTCTGTGATATTTTGTTGCTGTCCTTTGCTGCACTTTGATACCTTCAGAACACCACAAATGTACACAAAGAGATGCCAAAGCAGATGCTATTACTGATGGAAGAGCAGAGGTAGCATATTCCACATTCAGCTAATTATAATAACATTCTTATTTTCTGCATGAAACGGGAGGAGATGTCACAATCTAAATTATTCTGTGTTGGCTTTAGGAGGACAAACATTTGTTGTTGACGAGTATTTGATCTGTCTCATAATTCTGTCACTGCGACAAACTAAAACTGTATTTTATTCTCCATTCCTGTGATCTTTCACCTAGATAAGAACCAACACCTGGCATCTTTTCAAATTTTCTTTTTTCTTTACATCAGTGGCAGAAGTTAAAAAGGTAACATGAAAAGAAAGATGAAAAAGAAATGCTGTTCAAATTGAGGGACTGTAGTTTCAAGTTTCAATCCTGTATCAAAACATCTCCGCCTCATCTTCTTTCTCAGTCATCACAAATGAAAAGTACAAAGAAGTACACAAACATCAGTACAATGCTGTGTGTGTACTGCTATCCAAAAATCACAGTTACAAAATTATACCTGACATATCAAATACTGACAGTCACATCCTCAAGATTTTCTTCTGTTCGTTCCCATGGACCTTCTTTATTAATAAATCTGACACATAAAAAGCATCTGTATGACTAAAGTGTCAGTTACTGGAAAGACCGTTTTGATCTACTTCTTAACTTTTAGAAGAAATATTCTCTTTTTTATGAAGAGAGGATCCGTTCACTGACTGCCAGCTTTCAAATGACCACCTCTTGAAGTTTAATTTTAAGTTTTAAATAAATATTGTATGCATGCAGAATAATTATGTTGCTCTACAGAGACACTGTATAATGACATTGATTCTTTTTTATCTAAAAATGACAAACCCTTGAGGTGGCTAAGTCTGTATTTGCCACATATATACGGAGGTTCATTCCACATGTTAAATTACAAGAAGTTGTTCATGTTTCTGTCAGTAAATAGGTAACAAAACTTCCATCATAAACTTCAATTTTTGGCTGCTTAATACATCTCAATAGAAACTGACTTTGGTCAAATATTTGGCATGGAGTGTTTCAGTTGTGGAATAATTGTTCTATTAAAAATAAAATATATCTTAGTAATTCATCCCTAATACTTTGGAACTATAGAAAAGAAAGGTTATTGGTTTTGCATACATGCTAAGAGTCATCATTAAAAAAAACATTATCCTTTACTAATGACTGTTATGAAGACATACAGGTATTTTAATATTTAAAAGAATCAGAAATCCCAACTTAAATTTGAAAATTAATGTTTATGCATATATAACATCTTTTCATTTTTTTATCATATTTAGTATCTCTAAATAAATGTTCTGATTTAATAATTACATTCCCTCACCACCACCACCACCCAAATAATTTAAAAAACAAAAAGAAAATGAAAATAAAATATATACAGATAAAGCTCTTTTTGTTGTTGTTGTGTTTTGTTTGTTTGTTTGTTTTTAAGTCTGTTGTTTGGTTCATATCTTAGTTATTACCAAGAAAGAGTGGTGTCTTTTATTGAACATATGTCTGATCTCTCATGACATGTACAAATCTATAAAAATATCACTAACAAATTGAATACCTGCATTTGCTTTAAAACTATCAGATATGAGATCGTTGCTATGTACTTTTTGTTGTTCTTCATAGTAAAAAAAAAAACAATGATTATATATAACAATAATATTATTGTTAATCAGGAATTGCTCTTAAACAGTAAAAATGACACTAACAACAGAATTAATTGAGTTCTTTATATTCCAGTCCAAAATGCACATTCTGGGAACTACCATCACACAAGTTTTGACAACTGAGAGGAGAAGGCTGAACTCTATTGTAAGTATCCAGAAAAAAAAATCTATTGGAACATTAATTCTTATTGAAAGATTAATTTACTTTATTTAAATGTAGCTGGAAAGTACTCATCCAGCACTGTGTGATATGAAACTCCAGCCTTCTGGGGGGTTAGAGATAGATGCATTTGTAAAGCAAGTCATTGCATCTAACTAAACACTTATTTTGTGGCACAAGAGTATGCCTTTCTCCATTAAGGCCTAGCAGACTAAAGGCCTAGCTTTTATATAGATCTTCTTAAAAGATATGTTCCTACTTTATTGTTCCAGGATGCAGAATAACAGATTAATATCCTAACATTTTAGTAGTTAATCCTGTGTATATACACAAGGCCACACAACCCAACTGTGTTTAGTCATAGTTCAAATTAATTTGCCTGACAGAAAGCACACCACAACAGACTGAAACATGTAGACTAAAATTGCAACTGTTCTTCCATTACATTTCATACAGTTGGTAGATATTAGTAAAACAACGAGCAAAGTATCTCCTGCCTCAGAAGGTTCACACAAATTTTCTCCTGAAGGACATATCCTACTCATATCCCAGGATAAGTCAAGAATCTTACACCAATGAGCAGAAGAACTCACTGTTCTATGAGAACAGAAGTTCATTAAAGGTCAGGATTAAAAGGAGAATGCCAAAAACAATTCATCTCACTTGCTTTGAGTTCTTCGCATGAGCACTGAATGAGAGTAGGAAAGCTCTACACAGGGATCTGGATAGGCTGAATCAAGGGGCTGAGGTCTATTTTATGAAGTTCAGCAGGACCAAGTGTTGGGTTCTGCACTTTGGTCAGAACCACCCCATGCATCGTTACAGGTTTGGAGCAGAGTGGCTGCAAAGCTGTGGGGAGGAAAGGGATCTGGGGATGTTCATTGATAACTGGCTGAACATGAGACAGCAGTGTGCCAAAGTGGCCAAGAAGGCCAACAGTGTCTTGGCTTGTATCAGAAATAATGTAGCTGAAAGGACCAGGGAGGTGATTGTACCCCTGTACAACTCCTTCTCACAGGTAATTAATGACAGGATGAAAGACAACAGACTCAAATTGCACCAGGGGAAGTTCAGGTTGGATAGTAGGAAAAAAATCTTCTTAGAAGGAGTGGTAATGCGTTGGAATAGGCTACCCAGGGAGGTGGTGAAGTCACCATCCCTGGAGGTAGATGTGGCATTTGTGGACCTAGTTTATTAGACATAGTGGTGATGGGCTGACACTTGGACTACTTGATCTTAGAGGTCTTTTCGAACCTTAATGATTCAAAGATTCTATGATCCTAGAGGCTAGATCCCTTTTGACAGAACAAAAAACAGGACATTTCTAGGCTGTCATTCATTTGACTTATTTTTCATATCTATCTTGAGAAAAAGATAAGTCATACTGTAGAGCTGCTATTTACTTCCACTGTTTACAGTAAACTACTCTTGAAGATGTAGATGTCTGTTAAGGACCTCTTAATTTGGGAGGAGGAATCCTATTAAAAACAAAAATAATTAAAAATTCCTTTTCATATACTTATTTGTATTTTCCTTCAATAAATTTTAATAGTTTATTTTTAAGTATAGATAAATTTGCTTAATATTTTTTCACCACATATTTTAAATCTGTTTCTATGCTCTAGATACAGTCTTGGGAAGAGCTGCTGTTGAATACGAAGGTAGACAAAACAAAACTATCCCCTACATTTATTACCATGTGCTGACTTTTTAACTTCCTTCCCTCAAGAAATAAAAGTTTGCAGTGGATTTCTAGATAAAAGTGTTCTCATAAACGATTGAAACTATTGTGACACAGCTTTTATCATAATTTTAAAGCAAAATTGCCCATTGATTTCATGCAAAACTACTCCATACATTCTTTAATGATTTGGCCCAGTGTAGATTAAGCTGAACATCCTTGTTTGCAATTTTGTTTCTAAGAATCCCTTCATTATTAATTCACTTAGTATTCATTGCAATTATACTGAGTATAATTGTTTTGCTATTCATGCAGCTGTCAGAAGGATTTTTATAGGTCTTCCATTATAATTAGGCATACATTAATAGACATTTAAAGCATGTTACCATTCTCAATAAAACTTGAATGTGATCTACTAGAAGTGGAAAAGACTAATAGTGAAATGTGAAAACTTCATTTTAAAATACATAGCTTTTACCCTTGAAGTTTCTGTAATTGGCAATTTTTGACTTTCTTTATTTGTCTGAATCCAAGACACTGACCTGGATTCAGATACGTAGTTAGGTACCTCCTAAATAGAAGTATGTTGTTCTTCTGCAAGGTATTTGGTCATCTGGGGATCTGCAATATAGCAATGAGTAGGCTAGCTGGTACCCTCATCATTCCTTAAAACTGTAGAAAACCATTATAAGCAAAATTTCAAACTGAAGCAGGGGAATCTTCTCCCTGAGGACTTTTATGACACAGTAGGAGGCCATTTCCAGAAAGCATGGAAAAGATATCCACAAGAGCAGGCTTGGAACAGGTATTGGTACATCAGATATTTAATTTGAGGTAGACTAACAAGTTCTGAAAGAAATCCTGTTAGAAAAAAAATACATCTCTTTAAAGTTTTCAGTAAGGCCATCAGTTCCACCACACTCAATGACTTTACTTTGCTATTCTGGCTTATAAGGGAAAATTATGAAGGTATTCTGTATGCAGCCTCCTTTTCAGATGTGTATGAAGGAAAAGAGCTAACACAGAACTTGTGCCAGAGGAGTCTCTCTCTCTCTCTTTCTCTCTCTCTCTCTCTCAACACACTGTTTATGATTACACAGCCTAAATAAATTTCATAACTCTTCCCTATAATTTATTCTACACCATAGTGGTAGGAATTCTTCCTGAGAGATAAGAAATTCCTTCCAGCTTAGGAAGGTTCTGGGTCTTCCCAAACCTGTTTCAAAATTGTATAAGAGATAGTGTGAATATGAAGGAAGTAATTTTCTTCCAAAAGTTTTTTAAAGTTATCCCCAAAACAGCCAAAATTTTTAAGCTGACACAACTTCAATCAACCTTGTGTTTCTCAGGAACAAAGCATATGGCAAAAAGAAGTTTTTGCTGCTCCAAGCAAAAGATCCTAAGACATAACAGTGATTGACAAACCTTCCCTCTCAGTGTTCTTCTAATAAGGGATAGCAACAGAAGATCTTGACATCAGGACAGTCATATTACTAGCTAAGTTTAGAAACATTTTTTTGCTTCACACATCTGCATGATTT
The DNA here is from genome assembly GCF_000146605.3 of Meleagris gallopavo. Lineage (NCBI taxonomy): Eukaryota > Metazoa > Chordata > Aves > Galliformes > Phasianidae > Meleagris > Meleagris gallopavo. Next base: position 5,711 of record NW_011112566.1, read on the forward strand.
AAGACAGACCTGAGAATGGACTTGGTATTGAATCTTTTCAGTCATGTATTTGAGATTATTTTAATTTTGTCTGTCTCTGTGTTATTTTGTAAATTATCCCTATGGAATTATTTATGGTTATTTCTTTGTGTTTTTCTAAGAGAAAGAGAGAGACAGACTCCTGTGATACACTTTATCAAGCGACTTGTTCTGAGGTCGTGCTCACTTTTTCTCAAAAACATCTTGTAATCTGAAGATGCCGCCTACTTTCATTTCTCAGGCCCATGCTATTTGTTCCCAGGAGAAATCTTAGAAAAATGTATAACATTGACATGGAGCAACTGAACAGACCCAGGCCATTTCAAAACTTCTTGTTACATTTTGCGTAGTCTTCATTATGCTAAAATAATTAGAAAGATTATTTAGCAATCTATGCAAATGGAAAAGATATTAATGTTTCAGTACCAATCTGCATTTTCAACCAAATTTATTTTTACCATTCTAGAATAGATGATTTTCATTAATGCACATCATTTCATATGTTATATAAAAATGTATGTCACTTAGTTATAGAAATATAGTCACAACTATTTGTCCCCCTTATGTTACACATGTATTTAAGCAAAAGGAAAACATAACCAGAAAAACATGTTAGAACAGAGAACAAACACTTGCACAACTCTTGATCTTAAATTGTGCTTGTCAAACAGCAACTCCAAGTGCAAGATAGGTTTAAGTGGCTTTCCAAGTAAAGGAGAAAAAATAATCACTTCCATATACTCCAAAGCTAGCCAACTATGTGTCTGTTGTTTCTTAAAACGTTTTAAGGAATGTAGTATGGGCTATCTACACTACAAATAAATCATTAGGTCTTTTGTGGTATGAAGAGGAGTTGAGCATCTGAATATGGTACAACTCAGGTTCCCTACAAAATAACCTAAAAAGACCTATAGACCAAAGTGAAGACAAAGTTCAGTTCAATTTGTCATTTCATTTTTTTCTAAAAGATAATGAAACTGGTAAAATTCATAAAAAGTTGATCATGAAAGTTTGGAGTGTAATAATTAAACAAGCCTCCCTATGTGTCTTACTAATTTTACTCATTGCAAATTAATGTAACCTAAAAACAACTTCACACTCCTACATATTGAGTGCTACATAGCTAGATTTGTGTTGCCTCAGCCAAGGAGTTTTCCTCTTTTTATTTTTTCCCTTCTTCTCCCTTTATTCCCTCCAGTTGTTAACGAAAGAAGTAGCATTTCAAGAAGAACAATTAGGTTGGTTTGTGACACTGGACTCCTTGGGGATAGTTTCAGAGCACTGCTGTAAGTAAGCCTGTAGGACACAGTTTCAAACAAACTACATTCCTACAAAGGATTTTTCTTTTTCTTGTGCTGTGTAACATACTCAGGGATGTATGTATTTAGGACACGGAAAGAAAATGAATAAATGGAAAGGAATAATAAACAAATTTAATGGGATTTAATGGAAGTCTTGTCTACATTCCTTCCCTTTAAAAATGATCATTTATAAGCGCAAGTCCTTATCCTAAGATATGTCTTAGTCTAGACTGAAGCAGGAAACTCTAGGTCAGACATAAGGTGACTGGAAAAATGCATTTGATTTATTCATATCTCCTAATGTGAAATGTGTGTTTGAAGAGACTAAAAATCTCAGAAAGTCTTTTTTTGCAACAGCCAATTACTCTCATCTTTTTAATTCTAAAATGCATTTGGAACATTTCCATTGTTCTAAGGGTTAAAAACTTCACCATGACAATGACGAGCCTTATTACTCAGTCAAAGTAAATGGATCACCATATAACCTTTCAGAAATGTTCTTCCTTAAGCTATTAAAACATTCCATGCCCTTAGATGACAACAATTTCTCTGCCTTTTGAAATTTCTTTTCTATCCTGCAGAGTTCATAGAGATATGCTTGGTTAAAATCAACTTATATAAAACTATGCACTGTAAATTCTGACACTTCTGTTTGAATCTCTTTTCAAACACTTGTCTTTGCTCACCATAATAGATGTCAGTTCTTCTGATGTAGTTCAAGCATGAGCTTCATATGAAGACTCAGCTATGTCTATTGCATTTCTGAAGCTACTACTCACTGAAGTTTTGTGCTGTTTGACATCAAAGATAGGCAAGAATCACCTGCTGAGTTCACATGCATGGAGCAAAACATCTTCAAATCACTTGTGCTAGACAAAAGTTTTTCATATTAAGCTTTCACTATCATGTGGACTTAAAGACAAATGTAGTTCTTGTTAAAGTTGCAGCATCGTGTTATTAAACTACGCATCTAGGCCTCATGATTTATATAAGTCTGAAGACAAAATACAATCATTTGGCTAATTTATTTTTTTGCATCAATTGCAAAGAATTTTGCTGCATTAAAAATTGTTTTTCATTCAATATGCAGTGATTTTGCTCAAAGGTAAAAATAATTTGAAAGTATGACATCCTCTAGCTTAAAAAACAACAACAACAAAAAAAACACGCTGTGCTCTACTTTTTCAAACTTTAATAGCTGACTTTTATATCAACTGAAAATTCAGGAAGAGGAAACAGCTAAAGCATATACTGTATATAGATAACATAAATGAAAAAAAATGTATTTGAAAATTTCACATATCTGTTTTCCATATAAGTTCAATCAAATAACATGCTGAAAAATAAATATCAATGTAGAAGAAAAAAATATTTATGAAGGTTCAAGAATTTCTATATAATGGCTGTGTGTCTAATAGATGCCTAAACAGTATAACAACTCTGCCATAGTTTTTAATCACAATGACTCCAGCAATGTCTCTGTCTGTAGGAAAGAGTCAGCACAGGAATTAGATTTTTGAGCTGTTGTGTATGAAAAATGTTTGTAATGAGCACATATTTGAATGTCATCAAAGGCCTGGATATAGTGTAAGCCAAAAGACATCAGGGCATGTGAATATTAGGAGATAGTCTAATGCCTCGAGTACGTCAGCAGATGCTGAGATACAGTTGTCAATTTTAAAAGACTGAGGATTTTTGGTATTATTGAGCTTCCAGTTCTTTTTTTGTGTGTTTATTTGTTTTATTCATTTGAGTGCTTGAAATAAATTTAAGAGAAAAAGGAAGGCTTTTTTCCCCTACTACTGTTTTTCCATTTCTTAAGTATGTGAATCCAAGAGAGTCAATATGCCTAGCACTTTCCAGTCTCTGCAATTGTTCCATAACTGTAAGGTTAAAATCCTAGCAAGCCAGATCATTAACTCTCTCTTGACTACTTTAAAATTTCTGCACTTAAATTTTAAATTCTGTACTTAAATTATATGCCTACCTTAGCACTTTGATACAGATACGTTTCTTGTTTTAAATACTTAAAGCTCTTAATGAGTGCTTAATGTATTACAAAAGAAGAATGCTACTAGATTGCAGTAGCTTCTTATGTTTATAGACAAGCAGGATCAGAGTATGTTTTTTATGTGTTTCATGCATAGGTAAAAGACTGCTACATCCCTTTAAGGGCTCTAGTGCTTGCTTCTGTTATACAGGTTCCAGAGGTGCTCCCATGTCTCCGACATTCATCCTAGTTGTAATCTAAATGTATTTTGCACAGAGATGCAGGCATGTGAACTTCCTTTCCTTTCCATTTGCCCCCTCTTGAAGTCATGCTTTCCATGTAAAATAAACTCAAATATATAGGAAGGAAGGGAACTGTGTCTAGCCCAGTATTAATTTCCTGACACCTGAATTAATTCTGATATACCCAAAACCTTAGCATATGCCAAATCAGACAAATGGCACAGGTCTAGAGTACCCTGTCTCACTGTGGGATGAAATACTCAGACACATCAATCTGTCAGTGAAAACCTCCCCGACCTTATAGACCTCAATATGACCTCAAAATACATAAATAGATTAGATATCAAAGGTGAAAATACAGAATGCCTTATGAAGAAGGATTGTGCTAAACAACAGAAATAGAAATGTGGGGATAAGGAGACAGAATATGTGTTACAGATGATGCTGGTTTACTTAAAACACAATAAACCCCTTGCCTTGAAGTTGCTTATTGGCCCTGGCTCCTTCAGATCTGTCAACATTAATTTAATATCCTACTCTTAACATGAACTGTATTGAATATGAGGCATTTCAGGATGTATTTAAGCCTTTGCTCAGATTTAATTAGAAACGAGAAATATAGCAGATGGAGAGAAATCATTGTTGCACTGTTGGGCCCTAATGCAAAGACATTTCTCTCACAGTTGACAGTTAAAAATTGTTTGATTTGTAAGCCCCAGCAAAAGAAAAGTGATCTACAAATAAAATCAAAAAGCAGGATTACAGCAGCTCCAAAGGCTCTACAAAAATCTCTAATGGAAACAAGGAAAAGTCTAACCATGATACAAAATATCACCGTAAGGTAACTAGATTGCAGTACTTGTATTAAGAGTTTAGCATCTGTGAAGTTGCTACAGAGTGACCTTTATATTTGGCTTTCCTGTCAGAGGAACTCAAATGAGACATTCTATTATCAAAGGAAAAAATAAATAAATACATAAATAAAATCAAAGTCTATTTTACCATCAGTTTTGCATTGTACAACTCTGATTTCCTCACACTTTACACAAGTTTCTGTACACAAAAATTGTATGCTGCCCAGATAAAAATATTTTACCTTTAATGAGCTTTTTATATACCCAGTCATCCTCACATCTGAGTTCACAACACACAGAAGAAGTAAGCAACACATTAAGCTAAACTATCCACAAGAGAAAGCACAAAGCAGAAGCAGCGAGCAGGTCAGCAGTCTCTCATTTGAGCAGTATCAAAGGCTGTTGATGGATCTAATAAAATTACTCTGAACATCTGACCTTTGTCCATGGCCAGAAGGAATGCAGTTGCACAATAGGGGAAGGGAAATCACTGGTGACAAAATGAAGTTTCAAATAAACTGTGTTTCTACTGGCAATTTTTCTTTATCCGCTATCATGTAATATGCAGAGGGATGTACAGTATGCACTGAGAACAGGAAATGAAAGTGAAAAAAATGGAAGCTAAAAACTGACACTAACAATACTTAAAATTGCTTAATGGAGATGCTGTGTACATACTCCCCCAGGCAACAGATCCTTGTAAGTGTTTAGAGCTTCTAATTGTACTGTATGTCTTCATAAACAGCAGGCTACAGAAACTCTAGGTCAAATGTTAGCCAACAGAAGGGTTTTGTCTATAATTTATTCAAAAGTTTGATTGTATCATTACACATTAGAAGGAAATCGAACCTCAGTGTTATGAAGCTAATTACTGCTAAGCATCTCAAATGTACGTTTGGGGGGGGGGAGTGTTGCGTAGATATGTACATATATATATAACACAGAGAATGTATATATGTGTGTGTTTGTGCATGTATAATATATATGAAATATATATATACACACACATATATATGTGTATATATGTATATATATATACACACACACATATATACATACATAGGCATGTAAATACATACTTATAACTGTTTTCATAAGGGCTGAAGATATTGCCAACGCAATGCACAAGGCTTTTCTTGTATCCGTGTTCTAATTATTTCATCAGTAACTCAAGAATTTTACATCAAGATTTTTTATTATTTTTAGTGATTTTTAGGAAAAGATTGGGGAAATTTCCCAGTACGTCCTATTTTAAAACCAAGAACATAAATCAAAATACAGTAGACATATCTTCTCTGTTCAAGAAATTCTCTATCAAGGTACTCCTGAAAAAATGTCTCTGTACAAGGGAATCCATAATAGTTGAACAGTTAAGATGACAAGATACTTAAGAATACTCTGTCTTCCTTTTGCGAAGGCACGTAGAAAAGACATAGGTGATATAATGTCAAAGAATGCTCCCTTGGGTTCTCAGGGTATTTTCCACAGGTGCTCCTCTTCCCACAGAACTCTGCTAGTGCCACCTGCCTCTGGAAAGGCTCTGTCCCCCTTGTCAGCAAAAAACAGCTTTGCTACCCAAAAAGTTTGTTCTGAGAGAAGACCTTTGGTCAAATTTCTGAGTGTTCTGGGTACAAGAAGCCACAAGAGCAAACACTCTGTCACTGAGCCAGTCTAGACACACTGAGCATTTAGATGAGCAGATAGGAGTTGCTATCCTTGTTGGAAATGCTGCCCTCTTTTTGTAGCCAAGGATGCTGAAATGCCTCTTTTATTTAACTTCACGCCTTTCTAGCTACAATGTAGGTACATAAAGCTAAATGACTGATGGAAATTTGCTAGGCTGATGTCATAAATATGTGCTGAACACATAGATGATGATGGTAACTATGGTTAAGCTGGTTTTAAGCTTGCTTTCTGCCATGAAAGTAATCAAATGTTTGTAATATTAATTAACCTTTTGTGGACTGGTACTACAGCTTGAAAAGCCTAGAGCAAACAGGGACGAAATACCTGCTGTATATCAATATCATAAAAAAAAGGTGTAACAGACCACAGATTCCACACCCTTTGTAAAACATGGTCAAAGGGGAAGTAGGAACTTCTGCAGAAATGTGACTTTTCTAGCCCTCCTAAGTTGTTTTCTTTTTCAGTAGGACTTCAAGAAACTGTATAAAATGTCTACACTGAAGACAAACACAGTTAAACAGAATTAGTGAACCCAAGCAACAAGATCCTTTTAAAGGAAACTTTATATTCTCTATCAAGCAGTAGCAATAGGTCTGTATTTGTACTATTCAGAGCTCTCCAATGATCACCCTATCTAACTGAGAGGAGCCGACACAATCTACCACGTCGAAGTCCCTTTAACAACCACATACTTTTCAAACACACACAAAAAACAACAACAACAACAAAAAAACCAACACAGCAAATAATTGTACCAACTAGATGAAAATCTCAAGACTATACAAAAATAAATAAAATACAGACAGTTGTACTTATATATAACATAAAACCACATAGATTCCATAAGAAACATAGAGTGTTCCTTTTAAAATGTTTTGAGGTACATCCAGAACCCCCACTCCAAACAAAACCGTCAGTCAATGTTTTGAAGAATCTTTCATTTCAAAAATATAAGAAGGTAATTAACCAGGGAATGTACACATCATGTACATACTACGTTATAGTAAGAAATCTTCATTTATATTCATTCTGAATACATATGTTTTATATATGTTCAAAATGAGAATTCAATGAGAATCACTGAAAAAGACAGATTCCATATGCATAAGGAGATCCTGCATTTCTTGTTGTTGTTGTTGTTGTTTTGTCTTTTAATCAGAAATTTTTCATGATGGTTCAAATAATGACTAATTATTAAAAGATGGGATTTTTGAACAGCCACTGCATTTAAAGGAAAGAAGGAAAGAAAGAAGTAAGGAAGGACAGGTGGATGGGAGGACGAGAGGGAGGGAAGGAGGAA
>NW_011112567.1:0-518 GCF_000146605.3 Meleagris gallopavo
TTTTTATTCAGTTTTTCTTCTGGCTGCACAAGACCTCAGCCCTTAGGACTTCTATTTACTGAAGCTGTGATGAGCTTTTTACAAAAGCTTACCACAGAGTTGACATGAGAATGTACATACCCATCCCCAGCCTATAGATTGAGGCCTCACGCTGCTGCCAAATTCACCTAGTTCATCCAGGACTGAAAATAAGCCTGGTGTGGGAACCCAGAAGTGGCCAGAGGAGACACTACCCACTTCATTCCTTATGCGTTGTTTGTTACAGAAACCGTAACCGTGCTTCTCTGAAGCTCAGAAGAAGCCTTTGATCTTTATCTACAGTGGGAAAAATTTCACTTTTGGAATCAGCCCCGAGGTTGATTCAGTAAATATAGGCCAGAGACCTGAAGAGTCTACACTGCAACTTCATAATGGCTTAATGAGTTTCTATTGGAAGTTTATGAGTTTTATTCAGAGTATGGAAAGCTGTAACTTCATATTAAAGAGGATCACTTTTTTTTTCCTTTTTTTTTTTTTTA
>NW_011112568.1:0-2033 GCF_000146605.3 Meleagris gallopavo
TATTTCTTTTTTTCTTTTTTGCCTATTTTTATATCCTTTTTTTCTATCTCTATTTTTTTTGCCATCTCAGTTTTCTGTTGATGTAGTTTCATTAAATCAGTAGTATATCGTATAACGAAAATGCTGCTGCAGAGAAGGGGATCGGGCCATAGAGCTGTAATTCTCAAAGTTGTGTGATTGCTTTTTCTTACTGCTGTGAAGCATGTCTCTATTTCAGCTGTTGCAACAGTGAAGGCCTCAGAGTAGATCAGTTTCTCAAAGGAAATGAAACCAGACACAGAGGCTGAACATACTTTCTAAGATCTTGTTTTACCATACACACACAACAAATAATGAACAGAAAACTACAAACAAGCAAATTTCACGTATGGTGAGTCTTGATATCTCAGCAGCGTATTCAGCTGATAGGTTTGTTCTCCAATCTTGGTTGTATCTGTCTCAAGTGTTCGTCAAACTGCTGGTATGCCTTGCCTTATCTGTTATATAGTGGCATATATTGTCATTATATTTAAGCAATCCCTAGCTCAGTAGCCATTAAAACTAACATCTTTTGTAGCTATTCTGCAATGCAGAGGAACTACTTGACAGTTAGAAAAAATTGCATCTGGTTGAGTTGCTCTGTAACCTAGATTGCCATTTGCAGAGAAAATATCTAACCTATGCGATCTATTTAGTGAAAGCTTATTTTATGTCCAAACACTTTTCTGTAGTGGAATGTACAGGACATTTTTGGAGAATATTTTCCTTACCTTTTATTATTATTATTATTATTTTAACTGCGAGTTTTGTATAAAATGTGTTAGAACATACAAAAAAGCTAAGGTAAAGGAGAATTACATTTATTATCCTAATACAGCAGACTAATTCATAGAGTATTGTTAATTTATATAAGAAATCGAAGTATAATCTGGTCTTTTTGCTAAGAAGGTTCTTTCTAAATAATACAGATTGTGTAGCCTAAATAAATGTCAAATCTAACATTCTCCATATGGTGAGAGATGTATAGATCCATAAGAAAAATGGAAAATATTTTTCTGTTCTTTACATTTCAACATGTACATGTTTTCTACTTCAGACTGAATTATTTAGGCTTGTGGCAATAGAATGTACTTGATTAGATCATTATCATTTCTCTTGTTACCAAAGAGAAGTGCAGAGCTACAAAAGGATCTGTCATTTATTTAGCTTCTAGTATCTTTGTGTTGTGTTCCAATTGTCTCTTCTGTTCTGATATTTCCTGTACTTAATCCATTTGGTTTGACGTCCCTCCAGAAAGGAAAAAAATCATTTGTATTCTCTTCTAGTAATCATTTATTGTTAAGGGGTTTCTTGAAATAGCCTTGACTATGCTTTAAAGTAGTAGTTACCATTATGGAAATTTTACGGTTTTGATCATGGGAATTGTCTGTAGGTATAAATAATACAGAAACCAATTTTTGTGTATAAACAGTCATAGCATAGTCAGTCTTTCCTTAGCTAAACCCTTTTACTTGGCTCCCACTGATACTTTCCTTTTTCAGAATGACAATGTAAGAAGGTAAAAGCATGAAGGAGACTTCAATTGATCCACAGTGCCTTCCTCTGCAGGTAGTCTAGCTCTGTTAGTAAAATGGATGGCAATAATGAATATAATCTTCAGGGGTTTTTTTGGAAATGTGATTGATCTCTCACCTTTCCCACTCCCTGAAAAGACTTTGTCCCATTCATGATCAGTGTGACTCTTTGCTTTCTAGAAGGTTTCCTTTCATTGCATATTGTCACTCATTGTCCTCTGTCCTTTGAATAATGTCTTAATCGTCCTGTTATTAAACTATATGCAGTATGAATATAGCAAAAGTAATGATAAAGTGTTATGAGGACTTGGCATCACCTTGAGCACTGTGTGTAGTTTCGGGCACCTCGACATAAGAAAGACATAAAGCTATTTAAGAGTCACCAGAGGAGGGCTGTGAACATGAGGAAGAGTCTTGAGGTTGAGGTGTATGAGAAGCGTCTGAGGTCTCTGAGGTCCCTGGGTTTGCTCAGCCCAGAGA
>NW_011112569.1:0-3314 GCF_000146605.3 Meleagris gallopavo
GCTAACCAGCCCAGTCAGCTTGCTACCAAGAATATTTGTGGCCCTTCTAGTCAGTCGGCTCCCGTCCGCTGTCAGCATTCCCCCTTTCTCAAGGCTGTGTCCCAAACCATAGTACCCAAAGCCCTGAGCACGACACCATTTGGAAAGCCATTCATTCAGCATGTCCACCCTCCTCCTTTTGTCCAGATCCTAGTCACCAACTGAGAGGACAGAGGAGAACACTACTTGTGCCCCTGATCCCTTCAGCAGTCTTCCCAGAGCCCTGAAGTCCCTTTTGATCACCTGAGAACTTCTTTTGCCTACCTCTTCATTTCCAATGTGGAAAACTAGTAATGGATAATAAGCAGAGGGCTTAACCAGGCGAGTGATTTTATGCATTAGCTTCACAATTTAAGACTGACTAGAGAGAGAGAGAGAGGGAGGAGAAGAAATAAAAGTATTAGCTTTTATCAATTTCCCCACAGAAAAAATCCTCAAATAATGGATAGTGCTGATAAGGTTTAAGTGTGCTTACCACTGATTCCATATCTTTCAGAATTATTGGCTTCCCCAGCATCATCTTGTAAAAAGGTCTGATGAAGAAACCTAAAAAACAGAGGGGAAAGTGTTACCTCCACTATTCTGCATTTTCACTTTATCCAAAGACAGACTGCTCAAGGACACAACACTACACATCTTATTTTGCCTGCAGAAAAGAAATATCTTGCAAGTAACAGTGCTGTAACTGCTCAGGTTGATACAGCAGGTTCATTTTTTATTCAGACAGAGAAAGTTTACTTTTTTAATTAGAAGAATTATGCCAGTGTAACTAATAATAGTTACATGGTAGAGAGGCACAAAAGATGGGGGCATTGAGCTCAATTTACTCCACTTGTCGTTCTTCTCTCAAAGGAGATGCTAGAAAAATAGGACCATGAGCTTCCTCTGCTGTTGTACTGCGCTAACAGAAATTTAACAACTGTTTGGTTATTCTGGGACTTCAAAGCTCAGCAGAAGTTTTAATTAATCATTAAATAAATCAGTAATAATTTTACAAAACAATGTATGCTGCAGTTGGCACCCATGCAACTGTTTTGGCTTCAGCTGGTTTGCATGGAAATGCCTCATACAAGGTTATTGGTTATCCTTTAGGATATAGATTATTTAGAAAGGGAGATTTTCTAGGGTTAAGAAGAGTGGAGAATGAAACAGAACTTTACATGAAACCTATTATCTTGACAAAAATTACTATTTAAAGTAAAAGTGGTATTTCCAAAGCTTCCAGAACAATATTTTCTCTGACTTAATGAATTATTGAAGTGATTTAACAAAAATTCAGTTAAAGTAGCATACCCATACAGTGTGGTAACTCACCATCCAGTAGTTTCCCATGATACACTGCCAGGCCAGCAACTCGTCCAATAAACGTGAAATATGAAAGATGATCTTCATTACAAAGACCCGAATTAGGATTAATCTGAAGTGTATAGTTGTCCCTTTTTTGAAGAAAGAAAAAATCTAATCAAGTCTTTGAACAAGCAGATATTCAGATACATTAATAAATAACGTGAGCTCAGGGCTATTTATTGTCCATCCTGTGTAATGCTTTAGTGGTCATAATGATGATCTGACAAACGTTCCTAATAATCCTACTTGTGGGGTATCAGATTCCACCTGTGGCAAGTGTAAGGTGCACAAGGAAAATAGCTTTATCCTCTGTTGTATGCATCACAGCATACTTCCCTAACAAACACAGTACCTGTTAATGAACATCTCCCTGATTACAGAGGGTCACTCAATCTCACTCAAATGTGACCTTGGACAAAAGAAAAGGGAGCAGATGGACTCGTGAATGTGCAAATGAATCCTGAACTTCAGAATCTATCACCTCAGTTTGTAAAGCCTGTAGATTAATGTGCTTAATTCTTCAGTACTTTCACACACTACAAGACCTAAAAGCAAGAGAACCCTAATTTCTTATAAAGGGAACCAGTAAATTTGTTTCATACAGGGAGATGACACTTGTGCTGTGCAATCATGCCCAAGATGAGACACGAGAGACAAACACACAGCTCAGTAGGTTTCCTTCAAACAAACCAGGTTCAACTGATAAGACAGAAGCATTGTGCAAGGTCTAAACTAGTAATTTCCAGTTTCCCAAGATATTTCTATAGATTTCAAATTTGCTAGTACACTAACAGATTCCTAAAAATTACAACTAAACCCTATTTTCTCTTCCATTTATTTAAATAAAATTATTAGGACTTAAAACAGTAAGACATTCTGTACATTGCTGAGTTAATGAATAAATAAATGAACAGTTATTGTTAATCTCTAGATGTATACATACTTCCTGGAATTAAGTTTTGAATTCTTTTTTCCATCGGTATTGTATACAGTGGAAAGTTCAGGGAAACACCACTTACAGATAGTAGAGAATGTCTGCTTCTAACTAGTGTAAGGTTTTATTGACTTTTACTGTCGATAGCAACAGTATTAATCTAGTGTGAATATTTACAATTTAAAATATACTTTTCCATGAAACTGAGCCTTGGATGAAAATAATGTTATTTTTCAAGTAACTGCAGTGACCTATACCACGTAAGTCAGGCATGTCCAACCTGCAGCCCACGCGTGGCCTAGCCCAGCCTGTCCTGTAGCCACTCCCTGCCGTGCACCATCCTGCCAGTGGCTCTTCCTCACCAAGCAGCCCAGCTCAGCCCCGAGCACACACCCATTGCTCAGCAACAACCAAACATCAGTGTGCAACTGGCACTCTCTGGGCTGAAACCAGAGCATGGGGAAGTGTGGTGCTGACTCAAGTTATGGCAGGTAATTTTATGCACTGTAGTACATTAGCTACATGCAGCTGTGAATTGTGTTTAATAAAGATTTGAAAATGCTTTAATTTTGCTGAAAAAAATCAATTTTTTTGGTGTATTTGCTACTCCAGTTTCAGTGAGCATAAAAATACATTACCTTCAAAGTTGCAATCAGATATTCAACTAAAAAGAAACTGATAGTGTCTCTTCACTAGACTTTTTTAAGCTTTGTCTTACCAAAGAAAGATATCCCTCACTTAACAGTCACACCTTATTTGTGTCACCGCTTTTTGGCAGTACGTACATTTATAATCTGTTTTCAAAAATGAAGTACAGGAGAAATAAAATTGAAACAAAAAAATCTGATGAACATCTTGTAAACTAAGAACTGCAACTACTTCCACTGAATCTGACTGATGCAACAGTTACACAAAAATGAAGTAAAGTATCCCACTAGTTTTATGGGTTTTGCCTTAAGTGTTTTAATAGAAATCTTAAAGATAAAAATAAGTT
>NW_011112569.1:4223-5437 GCF_000146605.3 Meleagris gallopavo
ACCATAGACATTCTTGATGGAGAATGCGAGCATAGGCCGCCTTGACTGGGAAAAGACATACTTAGACAACAAATCTCTCTGCTCTCAGAGAGCTTTATTAGAAAGCTTACCAATACTGTAGGTGCTGTACTGAAGTCCAGGAGGACTACCAATATTCTGGGATATTTGTAAACTTTTTGGATGCTGCTAGATTGCTTCTGTAAAGAGAAAAAAAAATGCTTTCTCTTGTAAAATTGCCCTTAAAGGGATTGCATTCCATCGTTTTTTTCTTAATGCTCAGAATGTTTTGGATCTTAATTAAGTTTGCCACTCTGCTCTATGGAGCTATAAATATATATAATCAATTGAAAACACTGATGGAAATACCTACCTGGTATCTACATACTCCAGAGGGAGTTGCTAATTTTATAAAACTTGTGATTTTTAAACTGTCTCTCAGTCTCTCACTTGAATCCTTTATGTGTTTTTTAAATGCTCATCCAATGATAATGTTGTGAACCTCCCTGAATGTACTCCTCATCATTTCACTCAGAATCTGTATTTATAATATTTTGAAGAAGCCTTCCCCAAAGCCAGAGAGTACTGAGTGGCAGGGAGTGTGGAGGGACTTGGGAGAGACTTCAGAAAGATGGGCACCCCCACTGTCATGGAAGTTTACTTCTGAACATGTGCAAGATCCTGAGAGCCTAAGCAGATACTTGAGACCCATGAAGCCTTACAGGACCTGGTGCTCACCAATGTGGAGAAGAGCATTAGAGAGGTTAAGACTGGAGGCAGCCTGAGCTGCAGTGATCACGCCCTGGTGGAGTTTGTGATCTGGCAGAATGCAGGCCTGGCAAAAAGTAGAGTCAAGACCCTGAACTTCAGGAGGGTAAACTTCTGGCTGCTCAAAAAACTGCTGGGTGGGATCTCCTCGGAAAATGTCTTTTGAGGGCATAGGAACAGAACAGAGCTGGCTCTTTAAGGATACCCTTCTGAGAGCACAAGAGCTCTCCATCCCCCAGCAGAAGATATCGAGCAGATAAGGCAGGTGCCCGGAATTGCAAAGCAAGGACCAGCAGCTAAAACTGAGGGAAAAGAAGGAAATGTACAGGAAGGGGTTCTACAGGTACATAAGCAGGAAGAGACAGACCAAGGGGAGTGTTCCCCCTCTGATAAATGAGGAAGGAGAACTGGCTTCCTCAGACATGGAAAAAGCTGAGGTGCTCAATAAG
>NW_011112570.1:0-998 GCF_000146605.3 Meleagris gallopavo
GCTGACGATATAGAACAATTACAACCAGCCAGACTCACTATGGAAGCCCACAGGGCTATTTTTGGAGGATGAGAAAGTTTGATGGAATCCATACCAAATACCAATGGGTTCAGCCAGCAGTGAAAATTAGTGCCACTCACTTCAGGTGCCTCAGTTTTTCCGAGCCTTCACTGCTGGTGTTTTGCCCAGCGAAAAGAGTTGGCTCTGTGTGAAACATTTAGAGGGAGTGTTAATGCCTTTCTTGTGCAGTTCAGTGTGCTGACAGCAGTATACCAAGACTGTTTCCTGGGAAGATATGAGAAGCCATGAATCTTACAGTGGATCTCACTTTCCTTCCCTAAAAGTAGTAATTGTTTGAACTGGTGGGGAAAGAATTGATTTTGACTAGTTGAGGGATGAGTCAGCTCTAGAAATAGTTACCAAATTGGTGTGGAATCAGGATATCCATGTCTTGCAGAGGAAAATGGGCCGAAGGGAGTGAGGTAAGATATGCTAGATATTTCAAGACTGGGTCTTGTGCCATCTTCATGGGTTATCTTCTTTCAACTCCACTGCAGCTCCCAAGTGGAAGATGTATGCACCCATTAAAGACAGTTGTGCTTTGGTGAAATTCATTGAGCCATTTGTGCCTTCCAAGCACACAAAAAAGAAGTACAGTCAGTTTTGTTGTTGCTTTTTCTTTTCTGATTCCAGTCAATTGTTAATAATCATGTTGTCATTTTATTTAAAGAGTTGGCACCAAAACTTCATTCATTCCACTTAGAAAGAACCACCACCAACCTATTACAAAACCTGTCATTATCTCACAAAGTCATATTCTTGACATCTGTTAAGTAAAGGTTTATTTTACACTTCAAAAGTCAATCTGCACAGCTGACTAAACTTCTTCAGAACTGTACAGTCTGCTCCTGTCAAATATTTGGGAAAATAAAAGTTAGTTTAAGAAAAATATTTGGTTTAGTTGGAAAATGAGTTGGTTTTTTTTTCTGTATATGGGA
>NW_011112571.1:0-4334 GCF_000146605.3 Meleagris gallopavo
CCCCATCCCTATGCCTTCATCAGCCCCTCTGAGCTGGGACTCACGCTCCCCGATCTGGACTCACCTCGGGGATGAGTGGGGGTCTCCCTCCTTTCCCAGGGGGGGTCCCCTGCAGAGCCCCTGCCACGTTGGGGTCCCCTTTGTGCCGTGGGGGCACCCTGTGCCAGGGAGGGGCGGGCAGCTCCGTCCCCAACACCGCCCGCTGCCAGCAGCGCCTTCCGGCTCAGGTCCATCAGTGCCTTCCCAAAAAATGCCTCCTGCAAGGTAGGAGCCACTGTCAGCACCCCAGCACCCCCACCATGCAGCCCTGCGCCATCCCATCACCTCCACCCTGGCCAGAACGGTTCCCCCATCTTTCCTATCCCCGTTTGTTCCCATCCAACCTCTTTCCATCTGCCCATCCCACCTGCAAGTATGGAGGGAACATGTCTTCCAGTTTGCTCTTTTTCCGTGCACGGCGTTTCTTCTTCTCGTCCCCCTCAGCTGAGCCTGGATCCAGGCCACCCTCTGCAGGGAGGTCCCCTGGAGCTCCTACAAACAGCATTACCATCCCTGTTACCATCTCTTCTCAAGGCTGTCCCTATGCTGCGGGAAGAGCTCGGGTATGGCACTATCACAGCACTCCAAAATGTACCCTCCAGTCTCTCTCCATCCCCTGGGGATGGGGGGGACACCATAAAGGGGCTGGGGGACAGGCTCTGTGGGTCCCTACCATCCTCTGGGTGCCCCTCTGCGCTCAGCCCCTCACGTCCCACTTCAGCCAGCACTGCTGGGACCTTCTTCAGGCGGGTGTGGGACTTGCGCTGCCGCACCATGAAGCCACCGATGCCTGGGGACAGAGGAGCACGCAGAGGTCACAGTGGGTCCAGGGAGGTTTGGGGCTGTGGGCAGCCACGGGCAGCACTCACCAGGTCGGTAAGGTTTGCGCTTCCTCTTCTTGCACTCATCCGGGTCCTCCAGCCCCTTCCCCGAGTCCACGTCAGCCCCCACGTCGCGGTCGGGGCTGGCTGGAGCCTCCAGCTTGATCTCACACTCCATGTGCTCCACACCCACTGTCAAAAGGGGGAAGCGTATCAGCAGGGCTCTCATAGCACCCCTTCCCCCAGCTTACCCACTGGGGAAGGCGCACCTTCAGCCTTGAGCAGCTCGTCAGCGTCCAGGTCGCCATCCTTCTTCTCATCAGGACCCAGGGGGTCTCCCCCCTCCAGCCCCCCATCCCCATTCAGGGCACCCAGACGAGGGGCTTTGCGCTGCCGCCGTTTGTGCAGGGGGGACATGGTGAGGTTGCGCAGCACCGCCATGCCCGTCTCCGTCAGCCAGACGCCCTCAAAACGGAAATACTGGGGCTCTGCGGGGACAAAAGCTGGCGTTGGCGGGGACAAGAGACAGCTGGGTGCACAGCCAGATCCCCGCGGGGCCGATGGCACCCACCGCAGCACCATACGTACCTGGCTCCTTGGCCTTGGCCAACATGTCTGGCGTGGGCACAGGTGCTGCAGGGGTTGAAGCAGACAAAGGTGAGTCCTCACTGCCCCACGGCCCCCAACCCCACGGGTTCCCCCCTCGCCCCAGGCGCTCACCTGCCGGTTTGATCACGTAGGGCTGACAGGCGCTGCAGTCGAAGCCTTCATCCGCTGCCTGCTCCACCTCCTCCTCGGTGAAGAGGCTGTCGCACGCCGCGTGCAGCCACCTGCGGGCAGCAGGGAACAATCACACACCCCAGCCACCCCACAGACACCCACGGAGCAGCTGCCCCCACTGGGATGCTTTGGAACAGCACGCAGAACAGCAACGGGGAGCAGAAAACCTCTGGGATGAGACCCTGCAAGGCTCGCTCAGCAGGACACCCCTGCGCAGCTCCAAAGCAGCCAGACGATGAACCCCAGCACCAAACTGTGATGAATGGGGCTGAAATCCACCCCGACCTCCCCCAGATCCACATGCTGCAGGGCTCACCGATCGCAGTGGCGGCACTGGATGAGCAGATCATCCTCCACGTACTTCTCTCGGCAGAAGGGGCAGACGACGAGGCTGGCGCAGGGCGCGCAGTGCGTGTAGTTGTTCTGCCACTCGCAGTGGAAGCCAGGGGAAGCTGCCCCGCACTGCACGCAGCACACACACCTGGGGAAAAGGGCAGGGGGTTCGACACCAGCCCCACACCGCCCTCCCTGTGCTCCCCCCAGGGACCCCTCGAGCACCATTTGCACTTCCATCCGCCTTTGGGCACGGTCTGCAGCGGCGGGTCCAGGCAGTAGGTGTGGTAGCTGATGTCGCAGTCGTCGCAGAGCAGAAGCCGGGACGGGTCGGAGGCTTTGCCACACACCTCGCAGACGATGCACTCCACGCAGCGCCAACCCTTCAGCAGCATCACCTTCGTGATCTGAGGACAGCGGGGTGAGCAGAGGGCAGAGCCAGAGCGGCAGGGCGCACCGACACGGACGCGGCATCACCCCCCGTGTGCCCCCGGCCGTTGCCACAGCCGTAAAGGAGTCTGGGCACAGCATCAACCCCTCCGGCTCCCCCCAAGGCTGATCCCAGCCCTACTCACCTTGCTGTTGACGCAGTAGGGGTGGTAGCACTGGGAGCATTGAGAACACGCCAGGAGGTGACCCTCGGCGCCGCGCCCGAAGCTGCCGCACACCACGCACATGTCCTGCAGGACGGAGGTGTGAGGGGAGCGGAGGGGATGCAGCCCTGTCCCACCTGCTCACCCTGCACCGCTCCGCTCACCTGCATGAGCACAAACTTGTCGGTGTTGGAGAAAAGGACGACCGTGTTCTGCATCGTGTCATCGTCATCTTCATCCTCCTCCTTGCTGGGCGAGCTCTCCACGTCTGCGAGCTGAGGGCAGGCAGGGGGCTCAGGCCCAGGGACCCCCGCTTGCTTGCCACACAGTTTGGTGGGCAACAGCCACAGCCCAGGGCCCACAAGGACGGACGGACACACACACACACCCACCCACCCACCCACCCACCCACCAGCAGCTGCCCTCTCCCCAGGGCCCAGCTCTGCACCAGCCCTGTGCTGGTAGGATGAAGCCCCCCACCCTACAGCATTACATCCAGGACCCCAGCCCACCCCACATCGAAACCCTGAGGGCTCCCCGAGCCGTTCTGAGGGACTGGGATGGAGGAGATGGGGATGGAGGGGACATCCTCGGCTCTCAGCCCCGCTGCCTAGCAGCTCGGGGACACCCCAGCCCCCCACCCTTACCCCAGCCCAGCCTTACTGCTAAAGTGTCAACGGATGAGGTGGTCGACTTCAGGCGTGCACGGCCCCGGCCCCGGGTGCCATGGGACCCACCTCGGGGGCGTCTCCGCCCAGGGAAGCTGCTGCTGCGACCCTAGGGGCCAAGAGGAGAGAGGGGTTATAGCAAGCTGGGGTGGTGACCCAACCAGAACCCACCGCGTGCCTCAGCACAGCCCCCATCCCACCCCATTGCCCCAGGGTGATGCTGGGAGGGCTGGGGTCTCTCCTGTACCTGCTTGACACGGGAGCGCCCTGGGGAGCTGCGCCGCCGGCCCTTGTCTGCATCCCCTTTGGCTGCTGGCTCGAAGAGCAGCGAGTCGTCGGTCTCAGCGCCCATCGGCAGCGACCCGGCGTCCTCCTTCTGCAGGCTGGCATCACCCGAGGCCGGCCCCAGCTCCAGGGACAGCGAGCCCCCACCTTCAGGGTCTGGCGAGCCCAGCAGAGGCTCCGAGCCAGGGAAGCTGCTGCTCGTGTCCCCTTGGCTCAGGTTGGAGATCTCGTTGAGGATATCGGGCCGAGGGCGCAGGGTAGGGGGCTCGGGGCCCCCCTCGTCCCCACGTTCCAGCAGCTTCTCCCCAGCCGTGCACACTTCCATGGGGGTCTCGAGGCCCAGCTCCTCTGGCTCCAGGAGCAGAGGGGATCCCTTGGATTCAGGGTTCCCCCCCGCCCGCCCTTCCTCCAGCCCGTCCTCCTCACTCAGCGGTGGGGAGCTCCCGCTGGTGCCCTCCCGCTCCAGCCTCGGTGCTTCTTCTTCCTCCTCCTCTTCTTCCTCAGGCAGGCCCTGGAAGGGCCCCAGCTCTGGGGGTGGGCTGGCATGGGTGCCATCTCCAGGGGGGCTTCTCGATGAGTCGCCCTCACCGCCGCCCGTCTCCATCTCCTCATCCTCGGGGGCTCGGCAGGGGCTGGGGTGCAGGCAGGGGAGCCCAGAGGGGGCGGCGGGGAGCCAGGGGGCTCCGTGTCCATGGTGGTGCCGGGGCTCCTGGGGGGCTCAGGCAGGGCTGGGGTGGGGGGCTCAGACACATCATCCTCTGTGGTGTGAGGCGAGGGGTCTGGAGGGCGGGCGGGCGAGACGGCGCAGAGATCTG
>NW_011112571.1:4639-5366 GCF_000146605.3 Meleagris gallopavo
GGTGGCAGTGCCATCTCGGGGGGCAGCAATGGCTCTGGCTCCAGCTCCATCTCCTCTTCAGGGGGCACCTCTGGGGCCAGCTCAGGGGCTTCCTCTGCCACAGCCACCTCAGGGAGGAGACCTGCAGGATGGGGTGTGGGTCAGGGGGGCCACAGGGGGCCCTTCGCCATTTGGTTTGGACCCCCAGCCCCTCACGTGCCCCATAGCACAGCATCAAAGCATGAAAACAAGCAACAAACCAAGAATCTCAAGTGTGAAACCCTCTCATCCTCAGGGAACAGAGTGGGAAGAGTGATGGACTGGGGGTCCCCACTTACCTGGCGGTTTGGGGTCCTCCTCAGCAGGCAGCTTGCAGGGGAGCAGATCTTCAGGGTGCAGCTCTTCAGGGGGTGGCAGCTCGCTGACGGGCGGCTCCTTGAGCAGCAGCTCATCAAGGGGTGCTTCATTAGCAGGCAGTTCATCAAGGTGCTGCTCGCTGGGGGGTGGCTCATCAGGGGGCTGCTCAGCGAGGGGCAACTCATCCAGCAGTGGCTTTTCGGAGGGCAGCTCCTCGGGGGGCTGCTCATCAAGTAATTCCTTTTCAGACAGCAGCTCAATGGGGGGCTGCTCATCCAGAGGGGGCTTTCCGGGGCGCTGCTCTTCGAGGGGCTGCTCGTCCAGTGGTGGTTTTTCAGGGGGCATCTCATCAACTTGGGGCTCGTTGGGGGCCGCTCATCCAGGGGCAGCT
>NW_011112572.1:0-914 GCF_000146605.3 Meleagris gallopavo
CTTAAAAACAGCAAAAAAAAAATAAAAATAAAAAAGAGTTCTTCCTGACTGGGAATCTTTTGGTCTGAATAGCAGCAAGCATGCCTGAGAACTAGCAGCTGAAGCCATTTGGAAAACAAATTTGAGTGTTTCTTAGGAAATCACCCCCCCCAAAGCTTTCATGTTATTGGCACGCGACACACAACAGGTGCTGATGAGCCTGCCCCACAGGAGCAGCAGAGCAGCCGGGGGTCCCACAGCAAGCCAGCTTTGGGACGTGGTGCAATGGAAGTCAGAGCTGGGGGTGCCAGCTGTCAGCCTGAACAGAGCAAGGGCAGCATGTGCCTCTCTGGCCACTGATTTCTTTTGAATTTTAATTCAGTAGAGAAGTTTTAAGGATAAGCAGCTGCAAGGGAGGGCGGGCTGACACAGAGAGGGACCTCCTTCACTTCCCAGTGCAGCAGGACCAATGCATGAAATGTCAAAATCACAGAGATTTAACCATTTCAAGTGTTGCCCGGGACCACAGGCCAGCAAAATAAGCAACTGCAGAAGGATAGGAGGTGAAGACTCTGGAGCAACATCTCATGTGCAGATATGGAAAGAGCTGGATACTGCTGCAAGAGACAGCTGTAAGTTTCCAAGAGCTCAGTCACTTACTCAGCCACTGGTAGATCTCCCACACAGATAGCTCATTTGCTGAGGCACAGCCACAGGAATGCAGCTGCCATGCACCGCCTGCATACAGAGCTGAGAGCACAGCTGGGAAGAGGAGAACCAGGGAATCCCCCTCCCTGCAGGGCTCAAGCCAGCCTGGGGCAGTGGGGTCACAGAATCATTATGGCTAGAAAAAACCTCTAAGATTGCCGAGTCCAGCTGTCGACCCACCTCCACCGAATCACGTCCCTCAGTGCCACATCTACATGCACCTTACC
>NW_011112573.1:0-788 GCF_000146605.3 Meleagris gallopavo
AAAAAAAAGAAAAAAAAAAAAAGTGCCAGTGAATTCAAGTTATCATAATACAGGGCCAAATATTTCTCTCCAGGAATGACATTTCAATGTACGTAAAAGTTAAATGCCATATAGGCATTTTGTAGCTGAAAATCTTGTTTTCAGTTAATGAATTCCTAAGATAAAGGTTGCTGGCAATTTCAAATAGTTATCTTGCTAAAGATAATGGAATATTTAGAAAACACACACACACACCATACATGCACCATACATACATATATGTATATATATATCCCCATCCAGCAATATATGATCACATGTGATAATTGAGAAACTTTGTGATTATAGAGGAAATTTTACCAGAAAAGTAATGTAATAATTTATGTCAGGTACTCCACACTGTAGATATCAGTCCATATCTTGCACTCAAAAATAGCATACAGATACTGCACAATAATGACATTGTCAAACTTATGCTCTTTGCAAGACTGAAATTTTCTTAACCTGTACAATACCCACAAAATACATAGCAGCCTCATCAGTTTGAGAGAAGGGAAAGGAGAAGCACTTGTGGAAAGGAGAATTAATATATGCTGGGTATATTAGGTGGAAGTGGAGTAAAGATGCTGGATGGCATAGGTACAGTGAATTTCAGAAAATACTTAATAGTGGTATTCAAAAGCTTATTTTGAAATGACTGAGAAAAGGGAACCACTTCAAGAAGGCAAAAGTTGGACAGCAAACTACGAGGGATACTCCAAAAATAATGCCTTCTATTTTTATTATGTTGGCCTACCATGTCAGAGGCA
>NW_011112574.1:0-678 GCF_000146605.3 Meleagris gallopavo
GTGTTAGTACTTATAGGAGGTGTATTAATCCCCTCATGCAAAGTTATGGAAGTAATGCATATGCTGTGGATCATTTTAATGGTCCAAAAACAGTGAAATATTTGCTCAGATCTTTGTCAGTTCTTCTGCTGGAGGGGAAGCACTTACATCCTTTCCATAGATGATGGAGAGTGTGTAGGAGGGCTTTTTCAGGAACAACATAATTAAATGCACATATGTAAAAGATACCTGCAAGATGCTGCCTGAGATGGTGCTTAATAGGAATGGATAATTATAGGGTGAAAAACTACTTCTCTGGAGTGATAGCATATGTTATTAATTTACCAGTAGTGTAAAGGTTTTTTGAATAGTTTCCTATTTGTAATGTACTCTTTTTTTTTCTAATAATGTCTGTCTCTTTAGAAAGTAATTTTAGATCAAAATGTGTTAGTGACTTGTTATGTGGAAATTTTAATAGAGAACTAATATAGGCCATTATTGTCATGGTTTGTTTCATTGTTTAGAAATGTTTTGCTTATGTAGAAATATGGGAACTATGAAAGCTTTCTGAAGACATAGTTGGTTGTTTTTTTCCCCTCTCTTTACTGCACTTTAATTTGTGTACGTGGCTGCTGTTGCTATGAGATCACATCCATGCTTCCTTTTTTTAAAAAAAACAAAACAAACAAAAAAACCCAA
>NW_011112575.1:0-644 GCF_000146605.3 Meleagris gallopavo
AAGGGATGATGCTCAAAGAACAGATTTTCCTACTTCTCAAAAATTCCAGACAAGATTAGAAATGCATTTCTATGTATGTAAACTTGTATGACAGCTTACATGTACTTAAATTTACACAATCTAATCACAGTAAATGGAAGCAAAATATCTTTCTACTCTTCTGGCAACATTACTACTAATTTTTTACTTCCATTTTCAGAAGGCAATTGATAATTTTCAGAAGTTTGACTCTCTGATCATCTACGCGGCAGATGAGTACTGTTAAAAGAAAAATGAGTTGAAGCAAAAAACTTATCCCTATGTCTTCCACCAAATATTGCACTTCAGTGGTGCTCTTTTAAATACAATTTTTAGGCAATGAAGATGTGTATTTTTGTTCTGAGTTTGACAGTCTTGCTTATAAATAATCTTAGTGCTTCATTCACAGTAAGTGGCCACCTTAAGTTATTTAACCACTAGTAATTTTAGCAAATATTTATGGTCATGTAAATGGTCATGGAAATCAGCCAAAGATCTTGAGCCTGTTTAAGTTACGAATATTACATCTTGTGTGGGTGCTGTCATTCAACTTCAAATGTCACTTGCTGCACCATGTTTCTTTTCTAAGAGCATGCTTTTTGGGAGCAGTCAGACTCTCATGATCA
>NW_011112576.1:0-819 GCF_000146605.3 Meleagris gallopavo
AGGACACACAAGGATCACCAAGTCCAACTCATGCCTTCATACAGAATGACATGAAAATTACACCCTGTCTCTGAGTGTGTTGTCTAAACACTTTTTGAACTCCACCTGGCTTGGTGCAGTGACCTCTGCTCTGTTGAGGAAATGAAGTCGAGAGGAGCATTCAAAAAATGACAAAGAACTACAAAGCAGGACCTCTAAGGAAAAAAGAAAAGCAAAAAATGAATCACTAAAGCCTAAATAAGGAAAGTTTGAATAGAAATGTGATGACAGTCATTGAATAAGAAAAGGCCTTTGCAAATGTCTTTAATTCTCCATTTCCATAGCCAACAGAATAAGAAGAAATGCATTTAAATTGCTGTGAGAGAATGTCAGATTAAATGTTAAAGAACTCACAATGCTTAGAATAATAACATACTTAATATGTTACCTGAGGAAGATAAAGAATGGCTTTGGACATCTTTAAGAGAGATGTGCGACAAACATGTCAGGAATGACAGTGTAGTAGTATTTGATTTCTGTGAGATGAAGCTGGAACAGATGATATTTAGTGTTTTCTTCTAATATTAAGATTATGTAACAGGACACTACAACACTGAAGAAGATCAAAGGGTTTTTATATGGTGAATTGAGTTGTCTTGAAATTCAGTATGCTTCATAATAGTGTAAAGCAGGACAAGCATTTTAAATCGGTGGTCATGTAAGTAAGACCAAGAGTCATCTACATCAAAAAGTCTGGGAAATTTAGAACCAAATAGGAAAGGTCTTAAGTTGCTTGGTATATGACAGCAGAGCTGTCACTTAAGAGCCCTGTGTTTCTGT
>NW_011112577.1:0-847 GCF_000146605.3 Meleagris gallopavo
TGTGATGGGAAGTTGATTACAACTGTTCATATGTTTAAAAAAAAAAAATTCTTTTTTGAGTAAATAACTTTCTGATGCTTTTGAAATTATTCTGCAGCTCATCAGAACAAGCTAGAAGAGATGATTAACGAGTTAGCAGTGGCCATGACAGCTGTAAAGCATGAACAGGAGTACATGGAAGTTCGTGAGAGAATACATAGAGCAAGTAGGTGTCTTTTGACTTAAACGCCTTGTCATTTTTTGTTAAGATTTATGTAAAAGCTATTTCAAATTACTAAAAAGAATTCAGAACAAATCCTGAAACTCCTCCCAGTAGAGTAAATAATACGATGGAGTCTCTACATTTGCAGTCTCTACATTTTCTTGTCTCTCATGTAATGAAGGTTGTTATGCAAAATACAGAAAGAGCACAGAAGGATGTTGCAGTGTGTGTCCAGAGGTGAGATGAGCATGTGTTTGTGTAGCTTGGTTCAGGCTATGCAGGTTCTCAGTTCAGTTCCTGGAAGCCTTGTACAGCCATGATACAAACGCCAGTGATGTCATTGTAAGGCTTATATGCAATTCTTTGGATCCTATGACAAAAGAAAATATCTCATGATATCTCATGATGAAAATAAAAGTTTGTTTTAAATTCTTTGTTACTTTTTTCTCTACAGTTAATGACAACACAAACAGCAGAGTGGTCCTTTGGTCATTCTTTGAAGCTCTTGTACTAGTTGCCATGACACTGGGACAAATCTACTATCTGAAGAGGTTTTTTGAAGTCCGAAGAGTTGTTTAAGAGTACTGTACCTGGTCCTGGATTTCAGTTCACTGTCTACCAAACATCCTGGTCACAAAAAAAAAA
>NW_011112578.1:0-600 GCF_000146605.3 Meleagris gallopavo
AGTTCCATTCTTCATGGCCATCAAATCCTACTCGCATATTTGAAGTTTGTTAACTCCTGGTGATCTAAAATAATAGGTAGAATTTTCATGATCTTACTTTCTGTGCTCCCTTCTTTAACTTGACTGTCACATGGATATGGAATATCTTTTTTTCCCTCCATAGCAACCAGTAAGTGTCACTGCTCTTCAGTGTACACTCGCAGAGCAAAGACAATTTCTGAATGCAGTTAAAAACACAACACTGCTCACTGACTACATGTTTAATGGCAAGTATGCTTTTAAGCTGTTTGGTTAACTGTATAACCAGATCTACAGTTTTATAGCATCTTAAGTAGACTGGAGCTGCATGCTTGTTCTGCACCAACACTGAGCTACTGAGACAAAGATGCTCAAACTTTATGAATACATTACACACAAGCCTGGCTTAAACTAATGTGTCCAGCTGAGTGGTTTGCACTCAACCAGCAAGAAATACAACTGGAGGAAAGTCAGAACTAATCATCTCCGTTTATGTATAATTGGACAGGACATTTGACCTAGCCATGCACACAAAGATCAATCACCCTAATAGGGAACAAAAGAATTTAACACTTGCAATGA
>NW_011112579.1:0-9153 GCF_000146605.3 Meleagris gallopavo
AGTGGGGATGATGGGAACACTATTGGGGTACTGTGGGGTTTCTGGAGGCCCTTGGGGCCTCATGGGGGTCCCTGGGGGCACTGTGGGGGTCCTTAGGGTGCTGTGGGGTCCCCGGGCACCATGGGGCCGGGCGAGTGCTGACAGTGACTGTGTGTGCAGGGATGCTGGGGCGGCAGCTGAAGAATGAGAACCAGGAGATGGTGTTGGACATCCGTAAAGGTGAGCCGTCCCCCTCGCTGCCCCGTGCCCCATGAAGTACCATGCGGGGCCCACGTGGTGACACAGCCCCGCTCCATTGCAGCCCTGCAGGGTGCCAAGGGGGACAGCGAGCCGGCCGTGCGCTGCCTGGTGCAGCAGACACTGCTGATCCTCTGCCAGATGGAAGATGTGCCGCCCACCAGGCCTAGGGGCAGAGCGTCACGCCAGTGGTTCCGGAGGGTGTGGAGGGAGTAATGCCAGTCCAAAGTGTTTGGAGGTGTTTGCATTCTGCTCCTCAATGCCACACTAATGCCAACCCTAAGAGCAACCATAGCCCAAAGCAAACCACAGCCCCAACCATAACCAGAACTCCAGCCTAAACCTCAAGTACAATCATAACCCCAGCTGACTTGCGGAAACTCCATAAGCACAAAGGAGTGATAAAAGCAGGTATGTTTATCAGCACTGCACGCACATGCTGGATGCAAACAGGGTAACCCCTCCTAACTTGCACACCCAGCTCCTCTTTCCCAAAGCAAATGCCACTAATGCAGTCCCAAAACAGAGCTGCACCCGAGAGGAGGAGCTGGGCACGAGGCACAGAGGGCCCGCGGTCTCTGCATCTGCGAGGGGAGCAGAGCGGCTCTCTCGGCTTCTTTGGGACACGCCTGAGCACCCCTGCGTGTCACCGGGCAGCGGGTCCACAGCCAGTCTCCTCTGACCAGATCTCTCCTTCTCAATTCCAGAGCACTTTCCTGAACTGCCACCCCTCCCCAGCTGGATCCACGTCACCTTGACGGTGGAAAAACAGCCCGAGAAGAGAACAAGCGATGTCAAGAAGAAGACCAGGTGAGACTGCAGGCTCAGGGTAGGATCTGCATGGGGTGTTTCCCCAACCCGACAAGAGCCCATTCCCCAACCCCAGGCAGTCACCGTTCAGGGCACGTGAACGCAGCACGTGGAGGGGTGGGATGGGGCTGCCGGGAGCCCCCAGTTCACAGGGCTGGCCCCTCTCCAGCCCTCACAAAAGCACCAGCGCAACCCGAGAGCTGTGCGTGGGGAAGGCTGCCTTGCAGCTGAGGGTCCTGGCTCGGGGTTGCAGGATACGGCCCCAAAGCCGTCACCCACTCAGGCAGACCTCTCCCACTCTGTCCTTTCAGTCAGTTGCCAGCGATCCCGGGGGCATCTTCTACCAAAAAGCAGCCTCAGAAAAAAAAGAAGGGAAAATGCTCCACCAAAAGCAAAGCAACAGAGATGGGTCCAGCACAGGCAGCGCAACCTCCAAGTGGCAGAGAAGAAGAACATAGTGCGATGAAAGCCCCCAGTAGAGGAGGAGTGACAGAAAAGGCACAGGCCACGCTCAGAAAGCACTGCGGAGCCCCAGCCCTGCAACCAACACGGCTGGCAGCCCTATGGTCCTCGAGCTCCAAGACCAGCCTGCCTGAGGAGCGCACCTACAACGCCTCTGCTGCGGTGCCACTGACACACAAGGGGACCAGATCTATGCAGAGTCAGCCACCAAAGAGCAATGCGGGGCTCCCCAGGCAGGGATGTCCTGTCCACGCTGAGCAGGGCATGGGGTGCCCAGGAGAAGCAGAGCTCCACCTGAGGCTGCAAAGCAGGTGCGCGATTCCCATCTGTGCCACTCCTGGGTGCCTGTCTGAACCCTCCTTTGGATTTGGCTCACAGTTTGCTTTCTGAGGCGCTTCTTGCCAATACGACTCTGACTTATCTAGGAGATGAGAGATGGGTGTGGCAACCAACATCACTTGGTGGGCAATTTTACATTTGAAAGCATTTCCTTGGAGCTGTTTGCCTTTGGAGGAGATTGCTCGGGAGTGTTTACTGGCTCAAAATCTGGCCTGTGATCAAAAACTCCAGCTTGGTATGGGAGAACTGGGAAGACCTCCCTGCTTCCTCTTATCTGCTGGCAAGGCCCGGGAGATGGGAACAAGAGTTTCTGCGGAGATCACAAAGCCAGAAGCTGCCACTCCAAAGACAGCTGACTCGACCACTTTGGATTTGAACTGTCACTCCAAAGAGAGCTGACTCTCTTTTGTGAAAAAGTTTGTACAGTTGCCGTGTCATCAACCAAACAACAACCCCTGATGACCCATCACTACTGAACATCAAGGTCTGAACTACGAACCAAGCTGGACTCGTGGTGGTGACTACCTCCCTCTTGCTTGCTACAGAGACTGCTTGCTTTTATTTCCCATCTTTTCTATCGCCCGTCTTCCCCATCTCCCTAAACAACTTGGATTTGTAATAAAATGGACGGGCTAACATCTAACCCATTGTGTCTTCTTCTCTCCGTCAGCTGTACATATATTAAAAGAACCTCCCCTTGCTCTGATGATGGCAGTGAGCCAGCGCTGTCTCCTTGAAGAAAAGCAGAGGTAGAGGGACAGTGGGGACTCTTCCTTCCAAGACCCCTTGGCTCTGACAGACTACATTCCTTGAAGCCTTGGGATCTCAAGCTCCTCATTTTCCAAAGTCACGCTCTCTTCTGGTGGCACGCAAGCACACCAAAGCCCAGGATTTGGCAGCATGCGAAAGGCGTAGCTATGCGTGAGGCTGGGCCTGGGCCAAGAGGAGACTGTTTCCTTCCAGCTTGCTGCTCCTTTAGATCCCTGGTGGGAAGAGAAGGGCTTTTTGGGAGGCACTGGCACAGCTTAGGAGCAAAACACTGCAGCTGGGCGACTTGTAGGGAAGGGATAAAGGGAGGCAGAGAAACAGCCGCCTCCCCTCAGCGTTCTGACCTGAAGCCACCCCAGGGCTATGCATGAGGGAAAAGAACTGCCCTATTAGTTGAGAAGAGTCTCTCTTCTTGTACAGAAATCCATCGGTTGTCAGACCACATGGAAAGAGATGGAGGAAAATACAAGAAAAGTCTTGCAGCAAATGGTCCTTTGCACTGTTCTGGTCATTGGTGCACTGAACAGGATCCGTCAGCCCCACAGGGATGCTCTTTCTCCCTGAGAATCAGGCCCCAGGGGAAACAATTGCAATTCCTCATTTAATAGAAATATTTGCATTCCCTACTCCCACCCTCAGCAGGCACTCAGCCGGCCATCTCTAAGAGGCACGGGTGTGCTCCTCCCAGACACTCATACCCAGCGGTGAACGTGGCACCAGGAGGGATGGGATGGGGCTGCCAGGAGCCCCCACTTCACAGGGCTGTCCCCTCTCCGGCCCTCAGCAGAGCCCCAGCTCAGCCAGAGAGCTGTGTGTGCGAAAGGCTGTGTCACAGCCAAGGCTCCTGGCTCAGGGCTGCAACAGGTGCCTCTTCTGAGCACTGCTGTCGTGAGCGTTGTTCCGAGAACAAGGTGGGGTTAACGGGAACATTTCAGAAGCTGAAGGAGAAGGCCAGAGGCCTGGAAGCGTGACCTGTGGAGGAGCTGCCCTGGGCAGCCGAGCACTGAACATCTAGCACTGAACACTCACTTGTTGAGAGCAGCTGCTTTGGACCAGTCTGGCCAGAACCGGAGCAAGCGATCTCAAGGCACGAGGGGCTCTGGGGCTTCACGTCGTGCTGCCATGCAGCAGATGGCAGCAGAGGGGCAGTGCAGCGGAATACTCTGAAGAACTGTCACCTTGCAGTAAAGAGCAGACAGCGAGGAGTCTTGTGCTTTTGCTTAGAAATAGAGAGGCAAAATCCTCAGCACCATACAATCACCGAGGTTGGAAAAGACCTCCAAGATCATCCCGTCCAACCATACACCTACCACCACTATTTCCCACTAAACTGTGTCCTTCAGTACCACATCTAAATGTTTCCTGAACACCTCCAGGAACGCTGACTCCGGTCCCTCTCTGGGCAGCTGTATGGGAACTGCTGAATCATGGCCTGAACCTCTGATTGATCACCTGAGCCGAGCAATGAGTCAGCCACGGGAGCACAGGTGAAGGCTTCACCTCTCCTAGACCCATTTAAGAGCTGACTACCAGTGGGGAAGGATCTCTTCTGGAGATCCCCTCTGCTGGAGTTTCATAAGTGAGATATGGGTAAGCATCCCATCTTTTCTGCTTTGCTATAATAACTACATAGCCAAGCTCTCTGGTATATCTCATAACTATAACATCAGTACATTCATCGATTGTGCAGTCTGGTAGCCCCCACCAGCCTACTTTCATCAAGGATTCCAGATCTTCCCCAGGGCCAAGTCCACCCTGTACACAGAATCCCAAGGCAGACCATGCAGGCTGAAACTTCTGGCTTCTGAACCTCTGAAAGTTTTCAGGCAAAGGGCTAAGAAGATTAGAGATCCAGGGCTTTTGCCCTGGCAGGGACCCCCCGGCCGGCCAAGAGGCTGGTGGCCTGGGATGTCCCCCTGGCCAGCCGGGAGGCTTCTGGAATCGCAGGGCTACAAGAGCTGGCCAGCCGGCTGGCTTTAGGCCTGGCATGGCCCCACAGGCCGGCCTGGAGGGTTCTGACATGGCAGGGCCACCCTGACCGGCTGTGCAGCTTTTGGCCAGCTAGGGACCTTCTGACCGGCCAACCAGGTTTTAGCCTGGCAGGGCCACGCCGGCCTGCAGGGTTCTGGCATAGCTGGGCTACCCAGGTCAGTTGGCTGGACGGCTTTTGGTCCAGGAAGGGCTTTCTCCATTTGGCTGGTTAGCCAGCTATTGGCCTGGCAGGGCCCCATGCTTCTGACCAGGCAGGGATTACCCAGGCCAGTCAGCCAACCAGCTTTTAACCCGCAGGGCCCCCTGGTTGGCCTGTTCGCACTTTGGCCTGGCAGGGCATTCCTGATGGGCCAGCCGGCTTCTAATCTGGTAGGGAAACAACAGATGGGCTGTTGTTTTGGGCAACAATCTCGGTCTCATCTTGGATCACATGTCCTTGCCCCAGATCTGCTGGGCATGGATAGTCCATTCCTGGGTGGCCCACTGTGCAATCCACAGAGTGAGGCCCTGGTACGCAGCCCAACTATCCGTACAGATGCTCAGGATGCCATCACCAGGTTCCTTGGTTATAACCATCCCCTCGGCTCACAGATCTTTTACCCACCCCTGAATCGGCAGAGTGGTTTTGACGGTAACTTCAGCCGTTTGAGTTATTGGCTCTATTGCCTGCAATGCCGAATAGGCAGCCAATAACTGTTTTTCAATCATACTGTATGTTTCTTCTTCCAAACCTGAGACCAGAAACCAATGGGGGTCCGAACAGAACTCTGGCGTTGCCACAGGCCCCAACCAAAGCCGTCTTGAGTGACGTGAACATCCAACTTGGCTGGGAGGGTAGGATCAAATAGACCCAATGCCTGCGCTTGTTTAATTGCCAGTTTCGCCTGTTGGAAAGCTTCCTGTTCTGTTTTCCCCCAATCCCAAAGCTGCCCCTTTTTCGTGAGTTGTACAGTGGCCTTAGCAGCTGCACTAGGTAAGGTATAAAAGAACTCCAGTAACCCAATATACCTAGAAACTCTTGCAGCTGCTTCGATGTTGTAGGGACTGGGAACGCCTGAACCTTATCGATGGCAGCACTGGGCAGTACTTTGGTCTTTCCTGACCAAACCACCCCCAGGAATTTTACAGACAGGCCCGGACCTTGCACCTTTTGGGGATTTATAGCCCATCCCCTCTGTTGTAAATAGGCGGTTAATGAATCCGCCGCCTGTCCCACTGCCTCCAGTGAGTTAGATGTCAGCAGGAGATCATCAATATAGTGATACAGGTTAACATTATCAGTTTTTTCCAGTCAGCCAGGTCACGCGCCACTAGACTGTGACAATACGTTGGTGAATGCACGTACCCCTGTGGCAGGACCTGAAAAGTCCACTGCCTGCCTCCCCATGTGAATGCAAACTGATCTTGCGATTCCTCAGCAATTGGGATACTGAAGAACGCATTTGCTAAATCTAGGACACAATGACAGGTTTTTATCTCCCTACTCAGTGTGTCCATTAGGGAGGCAATATGGGTACGGCCGCATGAATAGGCGGCGTGACCTTATTTAATTCCCTATAATCTACTGTCATTCTCCACGCGCCATCCGACTTTCGCACATATGGGGGGAATTATATGGGCTGTGGGCAGGTCTTATAATGCCCACTTTTTCTAATTCCTGCACCATTTTTGATATTTCGTCCTGCCCACCCGGGAGTCTGTACTGTCTCACATTAGTAATCCGGCGCGGTTTTGGCAGGCAAATTGGCCCATGTTTCGCATGACCTCTTAATATTACCTGCACCGCCCAGATACTGATACATCTCTGTCGGAGTCTGAACTCTCCCACGGTTGCCTGGAGAGCCAGACCGCATAGAATATCTATGCCCAAGATGTATTCCTGGACTGGGGCAATAGATACCTTATACTCCTGGGGTGGGAGACGCCCAACCCCCAGTTTTAACCATGTTTGGGTGACAGGAATAGTTTGTCCCCGAAACCACCAGTCATCACTCTGTTTCCATGAAATTTGTTTGGATCTCTGTAAATAATTGATGTTTCTGCTCCAGAATCAACAAGTGCCATAACTCTCTGGACATTTTTCCGGGACCAGTATATTGTTAACTCTACATAGGGCCTCCGGTCCTGTCCAGAGGCCCTGAGGGGACTAACATCCCTCGTCACGCCATGAACAGGGCCAAAGTCAGGTCTTTCAGTCTCTCAGCTGAAGGAGGATGTGATTGGGCTGGCGGTCTGTCTTTGCAAATTGGACCCCAGCCCGAATAAGGTCATTAAACATTTGTTTTCGTGAGACCCTTACGGGCCCCGACTGAGAGTTCCGCACAGGTGGCCTCTTGGTTTTAACTACTGGAAGCACCACCTCTGCTTCTTCTACCACTCGAATACTGCACCTCGTGCGCAGACGCTCTGTCTCCCCCAAATCAGTACTGTGTGGGCAGCCTGTTGGATCACAGCTTCCGAGGACATCAGAGGGTTTAATATGGACTACAAGGTCCCATAAAGGTGAGAAGGGGCCTGATTAAATCTCGCATACCTGCCGATACATTTACCTATCTGGGCTTCCAAACAAGTCCTCATATATCGCTTCTCTTATGCCCAGCTCATGAATATAATTTTGAAGGTCCTCCATGGAGGACCATAACCCTGTGTTTAATGGAACACCTGATTTGTTTGGCCAGACCATGCAGCAGGCTGCCATTAACCAGTCTATTATTGACTGGTTCTCATTGGTATACTGAACAGCAGCATACAGTCTCTGCCTGAGGGCAGGATGTACCGTCATGGTGGCCAATTTTGGTACTCCTGGCCCATTAACCATGACGCCTTCCACCCCTGAATCCCATAATCTCAGTAACCACGTGGGCACACTCCCTTTTGGCCTCTGCCGAAATTGCTGTGCCACATCCATCAGTTCTGTTGTTGTATGGCCTAGCCACCACGTGTAAATGCGTTCAGGCAGGGGGCCATTGGTCAGGGCACCCTGCTGGTCTGTCTTGTACTTTCTTTGTCTTTTGGGTTCTAAGAGTTCTAAGGAATCCACCATAAGTGGAACCTCTAAATCTGACAGAGAGTTTTTGTTTGCCTGTTCAACCAGGTCCGTTACTTCAGGGGTGTGGTTATTACCTACTGAAATATTGCGGACCTCACCTATCAGGGAATATAAAGTTGGTCTTTTCCCTGTTAATACATTAAGTTCCTGTTCCAGTTTTTCAGTGCGATCTTTTAAAAGCTGATTTTCACTTTCTAAGGTGTCAGCTCTTATCTCAGCTTGATTGAAGGCATTTAACAGTGGCCATGCCACGGTGGAGGCAGCTAACTGCCTTTCTTTTGTAGTTAGGATGTCTCTATGTCTCTGTCTAATCCTTGAAAGCATTCCGTCATGTGGAATGGGGAAATATTCCCCACAGTATGCAGGGGACCCCATTTCTCAACTGTGGTTGCTAATTGGTAATAAGGAGAACCCAGAAACCCTGGGATCTGCCCAGGGATCATTTTATCTAAGGGGGTGATGTTCTCCCCCCTGACCCATTTATAGAAGTTCCACAGAAAGGACATGACATAAATTTTAGCATATTTGGCCTGCCTGGCTCACCAAGTGTACAATCAATGAACGTACAGATGTTACAGTAAACCCAAGAGCTTGGCTACGTACTTATTACACCAAAGCAGAAAAGACAGGATGCTTACCCATATCCTGGGCATGCTTGTGAAACACCAGCAGAGTGGATCTCCAGGAGACATCCTTCCCCACTGGCAGTCAGCTCTTAAATGGGTCCAGGAGAGGTGCAGCCAGGCAAATTGCCTTCACCTGTGCTCCCATGGCTGACTCATTGCTCACCTCAGGTGATCAGAGGTTCAGGCCGTGATTCAGCAGTTCCCATACAGTGCCCTGCTGCCTTCAGCACCGAGCCGAGCAATGTGATCCTTTGCAGGACCTTTTATAGCACCTGAAGAGCTGTATAGAGGAGACTACAGGATGGCATGGAGTGCAGCACTGCAGGGAGGTTGTGAAGTATCTTTTGCTTTTGCTGTCAAGAAGATCAAATGGTCAGTCTGAAAGTGAGGCATGATAAACTCCCTGAATTTCCGGAGTCAAAAGTTAGTTAAAAGACTAGAGTAACACAGAGTACGAGGGGGAAGTGGAAGTGCTCACTCAGAGACAAAAAAAAAGATTTATTCAAGTATTACAGCAGGACAATCATGCATTGCAAATACCCCAGTGAAGTGAAAATCTGCAGTCAATAAGGAAGCCTGAGGTTTCAGCATTCACAGCAGAGGCCAGCTAACAGAAGCACTGAGCTGCATCTCCTGTGCCACTTTTCCCAAGAAGCCCAACAGGAAATATTTGTGCTCAGCTGCAACTTTAAAACACCACAGTCACTGTTCCAACAGCCCTACTGCTACCCCTTCCATCAGAGCTGTGCCTGCAGACCCCAGATGAGGCCGTGGTGCTCTGCTTTATCCAGAATAAGAAAAATGTGCAATGGCAGAAAGAGAAGAAGTTTGCACCTGCAGTGCCCTGCCCATTTATCTCTTCTGTTATTT
>NW_011112580.1:0-554 GCF_000146605.3 Meleagris gallopavo
AAAAAAAAATGAAAAAATAAAAAAGCCTCCCTGTAAATATATTTTATTCCACATGCTCCTGATTGCAAAGTCAGGCTTTTGTGTAGAATGAAGATCTTGGACCAAAGAAAGGTGGAGTAAAACCCCATTTCCTACTGTTGGAGGAGAAGTGATGCTTCCCACTGGTTGCTCAGCTTGGGCTTTATCTTCAGCCCTGATGCTGTGCATTGGGAAGGCAAAACTTAAAGAGGGTTTTGTCAGTGTGATTTAAGGAGACATAGTCAAGCATGATTTAATGGGACATAAAATGCCTCTTACTCTGATGTCCCATTGATCTAAATGAGAGACAAAGCCGTAAGGGCTCTGTATCTTTTTGCTATTAATCCATGATATTTTGATATAAATCCTGCAAGCAGGTGCCAGCCTACGTTAGCTGAAGAGAGTAGGATTTAGTGAGGAAAATGTCACTGTGTAACCTGTGCTAATTAGCTCACAGGTGTTGGCAAGCGAGCATTGTTCTGAGCTTTACTGATGGAGTGTTCCTCATCTCGCAAAGAGGAAACCAAGGACCAACT
>NW_011112581.1:0-481 GCF_000146605.3 Meleagris gallopavo
AAAAAACAACCAAAAAAACTTCTGTTTGTGCCCTACTGCATTGTTCATCCAGAAGATCTCAGCATGGTTTGAGCTTCCCACAAGGACCAGGGCCCATGAATCTCAATCTTCTTCCAGTTGATGGAAGCCCATTTTCATCTACTACTTCTTGGCCAAGAAGTCTGATAGCTGACACCCACAACATTAGCACTTTGGTCATCCCTCTGATCTTAACTCATATGATTTCAGTTGGCACAGCATCCATCCCATGCAGTTCCCTGCATCCTCTCCGCTGTCTCACATAACAGCAACTCCCCATCCTTGCCTCTCGGGCTTGTGCCAGTCACAAGAAATGTGTGAGTGTGTTTTACAAATCAATGAGTAGCATGGCATAAGGTCTGAAATCATAACTGGTTTAAGTCCACTGTTCCAGACAATTATATTTAACCTGTTTCTTTAATAAATCAATTTAAAGTATTTTAATTAAACATAAGCATTTTAT
>NW_011112582.1:0-1957 GCF_000146605.3 Meleagris gallopavo
GTTGCCCTGCACATGCTGTGTGATCTTCCTCGAGATAATCTGCTCCATAACCTTTCTTGGAACCAAGTCAGGCTGATGGGCCTGCAGTTCCTCAAATCCTCTCTACAACCCTTCTTGTAGATGGGAGTTGCATCTGCAAGCCTCCAATCCTCTGGACTGTCTCCATTTGACCAGGGATGCTGATAGACAGTGGAAAGTGACTTGGCAATCTCCAAGAGAGTCACACCACAGCCCCTGCTTCCTTGCCTGCCCCTTCTGAAGAGCTTATAGCCATCCATTGCAGCACTCCAATTGGGGGGACAACCCCACCATGTTTCAGTAAAGGCAACTAAATCATAGTTTGCCTGCCACACGAAATTGAGGCCTTCACCTCTTGTTCTCTCGCTAGTTATCTGGGAGAAGAGACTGACTGCCACCAACTGGAAAAGTTTAACTTGACTTTCAGACACATCTGTCTCAGAGAGAAGCTGAAATAACCATCATAATGCTTAAAGACACTTCCCCCAAAAAAAGAACACCTTCCAGAATCTCATTTTGGTAACACTGGCTCCAGAGACTTCTGTGAGCAATCTGGAATGCAAAGGCAAAGTAAGTCACTTATTTGGAAAAGATAATGCGATAAATAGTGGGCTAATATGTGATAATGCATAAGATGATACATTGGTGTTAGAAGCTTTCAAGTCATGTTTCCCTGTGCTGTGTTTCTAATAAGCTGTGATTTTAAGCAGATTTTTAGCTCTATAGACAACTGGTTCTTTTTTTTCCTTTTTGTTTTTTTTTCCTCTCCTCCCCCTCTCTGGTCTTCTGCAACCAGTTTATAAACTTGAGGATTGGTAGGGCATCCCTATCTGCTTCTTGTTTTCCTCAGTTGTACACAGGTGTGCGAAGTTCAAGAGCTGCAATTTATTTCTTTGAGGGCAAATATTCAAATAGAATCTTAACAAGATCGTCTCTCCCTTTCGCATCCCATTCTGGTCACAGACAAATAGGCTGAACGGATCTGTATGCCTGCTTTTATTTTTTCCCTGTATGGAGAAGTTTTTCTAAATGTTTTCATGTGTATCATTCTACTTAGTGATGGTCTTAGAGAAAAAGCTTATTTCTGCTCTAACAGAAAAACTCAAGAGCTTCTACAAACTCTACACTGAATATAACAAGAGCAGCCAGCGAATTTTTGGTATGTCAAAGAGAATTGATTGAATTTGATATCAGGGACTGTTCAAGGTAAATTAATTAAATTGGCTAAGTGGGGCTCAGGTGTTCTTAGACAGGTCACGATGATCTCTTGGTTGCTGCTGGCATGCCAGGTTTTATTAAAATGATATTTTCGAAAGAAGATCCTCCTTGCTATGCACAGAACAGAAAGAAAGAAAGATGGTAAAAAAAAGGTTAACCAACAAATCATAATACAGACGAGCACATATAGATAGAGCAGAAGCTGATCTTGAGAAGCAATCATTTTTATGGGCAGTTTTATTCAACACTGGAAGGCTATGCTCTTGAGTCCTGTTCCTAGTAGAGGCACACTTAGCACTAAAATCATCTCCGTGTGTCCTATCAAATAAAAACAAAATAAAAAATCCTGAGCAAGTACATCTTGATAAGTAATTTTTGTGTATTAACAGTTTTATTTTAACCATAGCATGGATCTTTAAGAGTATGCCTTGTAAATAATTAGTAGAACTCCAATTAGCAACAGCACACCAAACTTTTTCCCCCAACTTTGCTGAGCAATAGACAGAGAGAGAGTCTGTGGTTATAAGACAAGGGAAAATGGTTCTAAGCTCAAAGAGATTTAGGTTAGATATAAAGAAAAATATTAAATATAAAGAAAAAAGACTTTTTCAGTGAGGATGGTGAGACTTCCAGGGTGAGGCTGGATGAGGCCCCAGGCAACCTGATCTAGCTGTGGTGTCCGTGTGCATTGCAGTTGGACTTCGGAGGTGCCTTCCTAAGG
>NW_011112583.1:0-776 GCF_000146605.3 Meleagris gallopavo
CTATAAGCATTTCCCCATTGCAACAGAAAAAGCCCATCTTTGCTACCGAACAAGAGTCTGTAGTTTTACTCGTGTCTAACATAATTATAACAGCCTGTATTCAAACAGGACCTAACCATAGATTTTAGATTCACATTCTTGGAAGAGCAAAGGCAGAGCCATAGCATCTCACGTGGTCATTAGAACCTGCAATGGAGAGACACCGGCAGTACACACGGCCCCAGAAAGCACAGCCAGGACATTAATATCATCATGGTCTTATCTAAAACAGTACAAAGTACATGAATGTTAAGACTGATGGAGGCCACAGTGATAATGGGGAGTAAGGCACCTCCAGCCTCTACAGGAGTGTGATCCCACAGCTTTACCACTGGGAAACGAGTCCGTCCAGCTCCCCAGTCAGTTCAGGCAGTGATACTGTAAACACCAGGGGTAAACATCTCTCAGGGCTGCGTCAGGGAAATAACAGAAAGCATAACTGTGCAAACTCAGCGCGCTCTTCTAGTGGGATTCGTGCAGGTGCACTGCTTGCTTTTCGTGCACAGGCCTCCCTCCTGCATGTACCACTTCAAGCTGTGGTATTTGCCCTGACTCAGTCTTTAAATAAATCTCAAGGAAGAATAGCAAATCTCCCACTTTCTCTCAGCATGCAACTACTTGGCCCAGATTCATCACCCTAACTAAACCTTTTCCTGAACCAACTCTAGTTTTCAGCAAATCTCTTTCCGGCTATTTTTGTGTGGATTTTGAGTGTTTCTGTAAATACTGTATAGCCC
>NW_011112584.1:0-448 GCF_000146605.3 Meleagris gallopavo
ACTGCTCTAACCCTGGGCAATTCCAGCCTTTGCAGCCATGAGGACAGTGCTCAGTTCCACACACCTCTGGGATGGGTGAGGCTGCACTCAGTCAGGAGCCGGCATCCAAAAATGTGCTCCAAGTCCCCATTGCCTGAAGGAATGTGGAGGATTTTCGCAACAACAGTGCTGGGTGCTGCTCTCCCACGGTGCCGAGCCCTCACAGTGTGTTTGTGTGTCCCTTGCCCCCATGGCTCTCCTGTGGACACAGAGCATCCCTGTGGATGGAGGCAGTGAGGACCTGTGCTGGAATGGCTCTATGCCGCAGCCTGGGAGTGTCCAGAATGGCTTAAAAATAATTAAATTGGGCGTATTAGTATGATGATCTCAAGCAGTTGGAAGATTTCAGGGCTTCACTGCAGCATCCCTGGTGTAAAGCCCAGGGAAACGCAGTGGGGTTCTTCCACAC
>NW_011112585.1:0-554 GCF_000146605.3 Meleagris gallopavo
AACAACTGCAACTTGCACACAACAAGCAGTATTGACTCAGCTGTGCATAACTGGTTACAAAGCCTTTCAGATGCACAGCAGCTTCAAACACTGCTGCAGACATTAGAGCTTGTTTTACTAGCAGAGGTTTAGCAGCTGTCAGTGAGGTTTGCCTTACTGATGCACACTGTGTCAAGCACTATATTTAACTAACTTATTTGATTGGCCTCACAGAACTGATTTCTACAATCTGATCTTGTCAACATGAGCCCTGTTATGGCTGTATGCTTCCGTAACATTCATCTACCATGAATGAAGTTGTTCAGAATTACAAAGCTTATGCTGATAAGGAGTAAAGATATCATGTATCTACACACGTATAAAACAGTACAAAGCTTTCTTCTGGGGCAAGCATCTGGAGACTGAAGCTGAAGGAGAGAATTCCATCCCTCTAAATGAGGGGTTCCAGCAGTTCATTAAAAGACAATAAACCAGGACAATAAGAATTGGTTGTTTCGAAAAGGATGCCTTTATCTACACCATGTGGCACCTTTCGCAACAGCACTACAGAACTC
>NW_011112586.1:0-429 GCF_000146605.3 Meleagris gallopavo
ACACCTCTGAAACAGTCATTGCTTGATCTTTAACTTAATTCAAGAAGATCTTCAGATTTTTTCTACATTTATTTTCCCTTCAGTGTAATGTCTCTTAGCCAAGTACAGCACAGAGCCTTAAGAAATGGAACCTAAACATACCTAATAATTCCTGCTCTACCTCACCCTTTGTTTTCTAAGCAAGTTCTGGCTCTCCTACTGCTCCTCTTCAGGTTGTGAGGGATAATGTTTCCTTGCCATCCTCAGGCATTCTGTGTGACTTCTGATGCTAGCAGACCTGATGTACTTTCAAGTCCCTGAAGCCAACATACAGTTTTAGATACCTTACTGTCGTTTCTTTTTCACCTACTCTATCTAATCACTTATTTCTTTGTCTGAAATGGGTTCTATTTTTACAGTCGAGCTTACCTCCTAGAGATTTTTACTAAA
>NW_011112587.1:0-428 GCF_000146605.3 Meleagris gallopavo
AAAATGGAAAAAAAAAAAAAAAGAAAAAAGCAGCAGAGGTAAAAGGCATGCAAAAGGCACAGGGTTCTCTGCTGCTCTGTCTGCGCAAGGAGTTAAAGAAGTCAGTTTGCCCCGAGGCTGAGTTTGTGCTGTGAGTCTATCTCAACATCTCCCTCTCCGGTTTAACAGTCTCGCTGCGGCGGAGCGTAAGCAACAGATCAGCCAAAATCAGCCCATCCCGCTCGGCGCTGTGTCTGCTTCCAAGAGAAACCCGAGGGTTCTCCTCTTCCTTTGCAAGCAGCAGGACAGGAGCTGCTGCTGGCTTTCCCATGGCTGTGGCCCCAGCAACCAGGTGCTGGGTGGAGGCCGGAGCATCCCCACAAGCACACTGCTGGAGAATCCCCAAGCCAGCGCAGCTGGAGCAGTCCTGCTGGAGAGGGATAGAGCGC
>NW_011112588.1:0-639 GCF_000146605.3 Meleagris gallopavo
ACGACCACTGTTCTTTCTTTCCTGTTGGAGGCAGTCTCAAGGTGTGGGGGTGACCGCCTCGCCCTACGCTCTCTCCTAGAGGCTCATCACCTCTTCACTCACCTCCCCTTCAACTTCCAGCAACTGGAACCTGTTGCTTAGAGGGAGCTGGTGAAGTGGGCTAGGCAAGCAGGGGTGTCTCCTGTGACACCGAGTAGGGACTCTCTCCAATCTTCCCCTTCAGTCAGGTCTATCTGACTGTGACAGGGCAGGGGGTCCACCACCTTTCTGGGGGTATTTTCCTGGAACCCTTCCCTCTGGTAAGCCAGCGAGTCACTCCACCAGTCGATCACCCGCTCACACTCCCTGATGGTCCTAAGTCTCTGTACCTCATCTTTAAGTTCCACCACTAGGCTGAGTAGCTCGTCCACCTGCTCACACCTCACACAAGAGGAGTCCCTGCCACTCTCCCCAGGCAACAGCAGGCTCAGACACTCCCTG
Source organism: Meleagris gallopavo (assembly GCF_000146605.3). Lineage (NCBI taxonomy): Eukaryota > Metazoa > Chordata > Aves > Galliformes > Phasianidae > Meleagris > Meleagris gallopavo. The sequence goes on from NW_011112588.1 coordinate 481, forward strand.
CAGCCAGAGACCTGAACAGCAACATTTCTTAGCAAGCTCCTCGTCTGGGTTGCTACGGTCTTCTTAGAATACGTCCGCTGTCTAGTGGGGACCGTGTTTCAGCCTGTGGTCGCAGGGACTGCCAAGGAAAGCCGGTCTCCTGAGCAAGGAGGGACCAAA
>NW_011112589.1:0-418 GCF_000146605.3 Meleagris gallopavo
AAGCTTAACCCAAACTAACTGCAAATGAAAAAGACCTCAAGACATAATAAGCAGGAGCTGAAACATTTCTTATTCTCTGTGGAGTAGAACTTGTAACACAGATGCACTTGTTAAAGTTTTGAAAACATAATTAAAATCATGTGTTTCCATTGCACGGCGTACACTGAGCTGCAGGTTCAGAGCTGTGTGTGTTCCTGCATGCCACACTTGCCCTGCAAGGTACATCTCTGTGAAGCTGCAGCTCCAGTTGTTGGTTTCACATTTCACTGTGTTTAGCATGCAACCAGAGCTCCTCACCTGCCTTTCACTGGAACACAGCATGGCCCCCCTGCTATTGATTAATTTGTGCTAATTAAAAGCAGCAGTGTTTCTGCAGAAAAGAAAGATGTGTAAGTGTCAATAAATTATGGGAAATTTC
>NW_011112590.1:0-488 GCF_000146605.3 Meleagris gallopavo
TATATATATATATATATATATATATACACACACATACACACACATTATATCCACAGTTTAGACCATACCCTATTGACAAAGTTTTGGGCCACAATTGTATTTTTTCTAAGAAATATTAATCCAAACAATAGTTTTAAAGCAATGTAATGTATCTCTCACTGGTATCACTCATCCTACTTCAAGCTTCAGAGATATATGCTTGGGGTCTGTACTCCAAGCAGTGAAAGCACAGCTTCTCTGTGCAACTTCATTTGACTTCTGCTATCCTTGCTTTTAGGGTAACCGGGATGAGAATCAAACCGTGGATTATCAGAAAGCTCAAGAAGATGCTCAGCGTCTTTACCAAGCAGGTGAAGGAAAACTTGGGACGGATGAATCTTGCTTTAATATGGTTCTGGCAAGCAGAAGTTTTCCCCAGTTGAGAGCAACAGCTGAGGCGTATTCCAGGGTAGGAATTCTTCACTGACTTCAAATGAGTTTGGTCAGCA
>NW_011112591.1:0-673 GCF_000146605.3 Meleagris gallopavo
GAGCAGAAATTATGTCAAAGCGCAAAGTGTTAAAGCCAAAAAGTTGAGGGGGGAATAAAAAACAACCAAACAACAACAGAAACTACCTAATTGATAATTGCAGAAATGTAATAAGGTTTTGATGAGGTTTGTGTTTTGAATATAAATTATGCAAATATGTCTGCTTTTGGGAATTGAGTCCTAGTATCCTCTTCAGTAAGGTGGCTAAGCATGCTTAGGCATGTTCTCTCTTGCACAGGCATGGAATAGAAATAATAAAGAAAGCAATACAAAACAAAACCACACAAACAAAAAAACAACCCCAGAGCAACAAAACTAATCAAGCAAAATGAACAAACAAAGCCTTTATGGAAGGTATTAATGGGGGAAAAAGCCATAAGCTTCTTCATAAAAAGCTTCTTCATGAAAGTGCCATTTATTACAAGCAATATTAAAACTCTGTTTTAATAATTATCAGAAAATACTTGATCTCTTGCATGCTATTGCAGCAGAGATGTTTGAAAGAATCTGATCAACCTTTAACTGGTTTATTTCTTGAAGATGTCTGAGCAGCTGTGTCTACATTTTAAGCTAAATTCTGTTGATGGGCAAACCTGTTATATCCTGAACTAATATTGAGCAGAATTTATTTCTGTTTTTTTTTTCCACTTAAGTGTTAATGACATTAAACAGA
>NW_011112592.1:0-615 GCF_000146605.3 Meleagris gallopavo
GTTAAAGGACAAAATATTATCTTAAATTTCAGCTGAGCAGATTTTGTTCTGAAATCAGAACAAAACATTTTACAAGTTTTAATCAGTTTAATTTGAGCTTCCAGACCTATCACTGGAATCAGTAGCATCAAGAGCTCAGTTTAATGATTTAAACCACCTCTTACAAAAATTAAGATAACACCTAGAACAACAATTTAAGATTATACAGCTAATTAATTATTTTTGTTCCTGTTAGCTCCAATGGAGTCACTCAGTTGCATATTTTATGGAGTAGGAAAAGATGGGTAAGCACTTGAGTGAAAAGTTGAAAAATTATCTACAGCCCACATTCATATTCAGCTCAATATAAGAAGTGATATTCATTATCTGAAGGCAAGAACACTGATCAAGTTAAGAGACTCCTAGTCCTACATAGGGTGCTAGAAAAAACACACCAGGTACATGTCAGATACCACCCTTCTGATACCGACTGCACTCTCTTTATTTTCTCCTCCTGACAGCTCATTTCTACAGAAGACCTAAAGCTGCTGATGCTCTATGACAATGTCTGTGCATTTACTAGATTAAAATATACGCCCTGTTTTGTCATCACCAATGGAGTATTTCTATTATTTT
>NW_011112593.1:0-640 GCF_000146605.3 Meleagris gallopavo
CTCTCTTGGCAACTCATGCCAGTGCTCTACCATCTACACAGTAAAAAAATGCTTCCTGATGTTCAGACAGAACCTCCCATGCTTCTGTTTGTACTCATGCGTCTTGTCCTCACTCTGGACGCCACTGAAAAGAGCCTGGCTCAGTCTTCTCTACACCTTCCCTTCAGCTATTTGTATTTGGACTGTGACATTACACAGGACAGCCTTGGTTTTATACATAAGGCAGTGATGATGGAACAGTTGGACCCAGGAACCATTCTGAGGGTCTGGAACCTCATAGAACAGCATGGTTGATACTGGAAGAGATTTCTGGAGACTGATCCAACCCCATGTTCAAGCATGGCCACATACAGCAAGTTGTCCAGGGCCATGTCTACTCTCTAACTAGCAGGAGACTCCACAACCTCTCTTGGCAACTCATGCCAGTGCTCTACCATCTACACAGTAAAAAAATGCTTCCTGATGTTCAGACAGAACCTCCCATGCTTCTGTTTGTACTCATGCGTCTTGTCCTCACTCTGGACGCCACTGAAAAGAGCCTGGCTCAGTCTTCTCTACACCTTCCCTTCAGCTATTTGTATTTGGACTGTGACATTACACAGGACAGCCTTGGTTTTATACATAAGGCAGTGATGATGGA
>NW_011112594.1:0-810 GCF_000146605.3 Meleagris gallopavo
GCTGTTGGGAGCTGCCCGTGAGCCCTCAGCCCCGGCCCCGGCCCTGCCCGCTCTGTCTGCTCGGCACGGAGGCTGCGGGGTCTGATGGTGCAGCTGCTTTGATTTGCAGAACGCCCGAATAGCTCACATTCCCGGAGGCTGTGGGTAACTGTCAGCCACGCACGGCTCCAAGGAGTGGAAATTCCTGTGCTCTGTGGCTCTGATAGCTGTGGGGTTACAGCCACCCACAGCCCACCCATGCTGGGGCTGCAGGATCCCCTCGGGACGCTGTTGGGTTTGACACGCACATTCTTGGCCAGACGTCAGCATGCTGAAGGGAAAGACATGGGGAGATGAACAAAACACTCCTAAAAGGAGAGAATGATGGAGAAAAGAGCGCATCTGCAATCGGCCTTCCTGATTTCCTACAAACTGGGACACTTCCCCTGCTCTTCCTTATCCTTGAATCACCTCAGCCAGTGATGGAGAGTAAATAAACACAGAGCTGTGTCTCCCCAGCAGCAGCCGTGGCCATTGGGTCCCTGTGAGGTTTTGGGCAGTGCAGCCCTGCTGGCGCCAGCACTGTGCAGTGGGGATGTGACCCCAAAAGTTCCGGGTGTGTGAAGCTGTGTGACCTTGGGGCTGCTCCTCCCAGCTCCGCAGGGGCCATGAGCTGGGGGTACAGGTAGGGACAAAAGGGACGTGGGCATGGTGTGTTCATCCCAAGGTCACACAGAGGTGGTGGCAGTGTCCCCATCGGCTCTGTGGCTGCCACACCACCTGAGCACGTGGCCATGAGGCCATTGAGGTGAGTGAGCCGAGAGGCATCGG
>NW_011112595.1:0-394 GCF_000146605.3 Meleagris gallopavo
AAAAACCAACCAAATCTCAAGAAATCTTAAAACTCTCTTGATCCAAGGAAGATCTTGAGCTAGAGATGACTGAAAGTTGAGAGAGTATTTTTTTTCCCTCATTTCCCAATATTATAGGCAGGATCTCCTACTCGCTTTCAAAATAACTGTAAAAGTTGTTCCTATTTTGTCCAACACTGCTTTATTCCTCCCATGTATTTCTCTTTTCTCTTGCTGAGAAAAATATTTTTTGAGAAAACAAGTGGTGTCTAAATCCATTTTTGTATGTTTAAATATTCTAATGAGAGTGACACAACAGGCAGAGGTAAAAAGGCGTTTGTTTAATCAACATCATTGATTTAAAGCAAGTAGAGGAGATCAAGTTAATTCTTGGTCTTAGATTAGAAATGAAAAT
>NW_011112596.1:0-466 GCF_000146605.3 Meleagris gallopavo
CTTATCCATCTTTCGGCCTTATGCTGAGTCCTTCTTTCTGTTTGCTCCGTTCCTCCTTAGTGTTGCTGATACGAAGTCAAAACTAATAAACCCAAAACCTTTTAAAAAACAAAACTGCTTACTAGCCAGCAGTGTGACTATCCAATTTCAATTTATCTAATTAACATAGAGCTCAAAAATATACGTGAATTCAACAGACTAATTACGCACTCTATGAAAAAGTAGTTAGTTTTCTTTGCTAGTTGGCTATTCCTTGGAGAATTTCAGAATTCTTCTGAAATTTGTTCTATATCAAAGGCACGTTCTATTTAGTATTGGAACTGGTTTGGAACAAGGCAATTAGGAGTTCCTCCATTACTGCACTTGTTTCTCTGACAGGATTGTGACAATTATAGTCTTTCTTTCATTAGCTGAAACGGTGGTAATACATAGCATTCTTACGAGGAAAATGATCCCTTTTTGGAAA
>NW_011112597.1:0-358 GCF_000146605.3 Meleagris gallopavo
AAGGTACCAAACAGTCTTGCTGTGTTTGCCAGAATTTTGTTACAATACATAGGGAGTGAACATATGGGTTTAATACTGATAGGAAGTTCATATGATATTTACAAAAGATGTCCTTTAAGGATGGTTAGCAAGTCTTGTATCCTTACTGCATATTATGGGGCTAGGAAACCAGCATGTTCTGTCCTTTATCACTACAGAACACAGGTAGGATTTCCCGATTTCCCTTCTGGAGAACTATTTAGTTCATCCCAGAATGGAGCTTGCATGCATATTAATATTTATACCACACACACACAGAAACACATACAAAAAAAAAAAGTGAATTAGGACCCTGACATTAAGTAGTGAGTGCCAATGG
>NW_011112598.1:0-397 GCF_000146605.3 Meleagris gallopavo
CTCCCTGGAACTTCACTTTCTTGGCAGAGTTGGTGGAGCACGGGGGAGCCCTCATCTCGCTCAGCTCCCTCTGAGCAGCAGGAGAGAGCGGTCAGGGGACGTGGGCAGCACCAGGGCAGGGTGTGGGGAGGGGGCAGGGACGCACCTCGTATCGCTTCTGATCCTCCGCCGCCTTCTTGATCCACATCAGCTTCTCCTTCTTCTCCATGTTGTTCCAAGTGGCCTCCATGGCCTTCAGTGCCTTCCCCCGGTCGTTCTGCAGCACAGACCCAGCACGTCATCAGTCTCAGCCAGGACACGTGGGCCCCGTCACCAACCCCCCGACCCCCCCAGCTCCTCTCCCCACCTTAAAACGTGCCAGGTAGTCCCCGATGACGCTCTGCTGCCAAATCTCCTC
>NW_011112599.1:0-406 GCF_000146605.3 Meleagris gallopavo
AAAAAAAGGGAAACAGAGGGATAGCCAAAATAGATGAACTATACAGAGGAGAAAGACAGAACTGTGATGGATAAAAGCATTAGAAGGTTAAAAAATATATATATATATCCACCGATGGAAACAAAACTGAAGTGCTTGAGTGTCAGTGAAATTCAGAAAACAAATGTTTAACAAGTGAAATTCTGTATTTTCTTTTATGGTGAATACTTTGGAGTTCATATGCTAGCTGATACCGATGACACAATCTACATGATGAAGAAATTACAAAGTGGAAGAGCTTGCTGGCTGGGGACACTAACTAAGAAGGAGGTGACCTGCAAGAAGTTGAAATGAGAAAACCTCCAGAAGGAAAGCAAGAGGACATATCACAGATGAAGAGATAAAGTGACAAGGAATGAATGAAGGA
>NW_011112600.1:0-774 GCF_000146605.3 Meleagris gallopavo
AAAGAAAAGAAAAAAACACCCAAACCTCAAAAGCAGAATAAAAAGGCTTGAATAGTTGAAGTTAATCATAAAGGGTTATTGTCTGCTTCCCCTTTGCTAAAGAACTCAGGAGATTCTGTATGAGATACAAGTTTACTTTTCTAATCTGTAACAGACCTTTTTTTTACCTTAATTTTTATCTATGTTCTGTAGAGTATATAATTTAAATAGATGTCATATCATATCAGAAATCTTTTAAATTTTCATCAAGCCATCAATGACCTGTTTTGGGAGAAAATTTATTCTCTGCAGTTAAGCCAGATATCACAGAATCACAGAATTGTAGGGGTTGGAAGAGACCTCTAGAGATCATCGAGACCAACCCACCTGCCAAAGCAGGTTCCCTACACCAGGTCGCACAGGTAGGCATCCAGGCGAGACTTGAATATCTCCAGAGAAGGAGACTCCACAACCTCCCTGGGCAGCCTGTTCCAGTGCTCCGTCACCCACACTGGAAAGAAGTTCTTACGCACATTCGTGCAAAACTTCCTATGCTGCAGCTTATGTCCGTTTCCCCTCGTCCTGTCTCCACGTACCACTGAAAAGAGACTGGCCTCACCACTATGGCTGCCACACCTCACATAAACCTGGATCAGGTCACCTCTCAGTCGTCTTTTCTCAAGGCTAAACAGACCCAGTTCACTTAGCCTTTCTTCACAGGGGAGATGCTCCAGGCCCTTCACCCATCTTTGTGGCCCTCCGCTGGACTCTTTCCAAGAGATCCCTGTCTTTTTT
>NW_011112601.1:0-537 GCF_000146605.3 Meleagris gallopavo
CACAGCCTTTATTATGTACTCCACTGGCTCTTAGTACTGATATTTTCATCTGCTTAGCACTTGTAATTTGCAGATAAGAAGATACTAGATTTCAGTGCTGTTATAAAAGCTTATACACATATAGACTTAAATGTTACATTACTAAATAAATACTATGAGCTACATTTGTTCACAAATGTTTGCATGTATTCAATGTATGAACATCTGTATGTGTAGCTGTGCGTACAGCACATGTCGTAAGTGAGTATTTACAAAAGTTAGCGCTTCCTGACACACAGGCAATACGGCACCAACCAAGACAGCAAGCAAAGGACACGTGGCTTCACTGCACACAGCCAATCTGAGGGCACTGTGCAAACAGTACCCGCCCCTGACACAAAATGGTGGCTGACACAAAATGGTGGCTCCCGGTGCGTGCAAGGGGATGGACTTCCTGTTTAGTGGAGCACTGGGAAAGCTGGAGGTGTAGACTGGTTCTGGCAGCCAATCCCACCAGAGTAGGCGTGGGCAGGAGGGAGGAGTTGTGGGACACGCTGC
>NW_011112601.1:981-2323 GCF_000146605.3 Meleagris gallopavo
GAGACCGCAATGCCGGCTCCCTGCCACAAAATGCCGGCTGACACAAAATGGTGGCTGCCAGTGCACACAAGTGGACAGACTTCCTGTTCAAAGGACCAGTGGGAGAGCTGGAGGTGTAGGCTGTTTTGAGCAGCCAATCCCACCAGAGTAGGTGTGGGCAGGAGGGAGGAGTTCTGGGACACGCTGCCTTGATGGTGTGGTTGGTGGGAGCTGCTGGCATTTGTGGGAGCTGGTCATGGCCCACCATGCTTTTGACAGGGCGATACAGAGCTGCGTTTTCTGCATGTCTTACTTGGCAGGGAGGGTGTTTTTGCTGGGTGATTTTCGTGGCCAGGCTGTCTAACTTCTCCAGCTATGCTCATGCTTTCAGCTCCCCAGTTCATACTGTAATTGACAATCTTTGTTCTGCTGCAAAATGGGAATGCTGAGCCCCAAAACAAAATCAACAGTATCAATGAGCTAAGGGAGGAAAGCTCTTTACTAAATATCATAGTGGAATGCCAGATAACAATATAATACGATATAATTGGATGCTTATAAATAAAGTTAGAACATCCAAAACTGAAGACTTTAATCTGAAAGTGAGATGGCTAAGGAGTAAACACTGCAGAGATAAGGAGTGAAAGAAGGGACAGTTTCATGACTTGGACTGGCTTTATCTTCCTTTGAATGGAAAACAGATATGGAACAGTGAAAGTCTTCTTTGAGGTGTAGTTCTTCTCTTCTGAGAACGAGGTAACCAGAAACATAGACATACTACAAAAACGGAACATGAATGCTTTAAATCCCAGTGCACTACGTGATGTTATGATGTGGAATACCAATAACAAAAATAAACTACAGCATTTGTGAATGTATTTCAGGTTATGTTTAAGAAGGAACAATTATTTAAGAATATCACCCAGAGATCTGCACTGAGGTGGGATAGTTCTGAGTGGCAGGGACTCTGGGATGATATGGGCTGGTGCTTAGGGTGGTACTCACCCCTAGAGGTTTTGAACTTCACCTCTAAGCAACTGCACAATTTCTGAAAATCTAATAGAATATTTGGACAGTTGTCATCTTGGCAATCCTAAAGAGGCACAAATCATTGCAGCAGCTGGGGCCTGACTATATTTGCCTCCTGAGCTCTGTTCAACACTGTTCAGCATTCTCAAGGGAAGGCAATACCTCTTGATCTGATGACAATGCAATTGACTCTCCAGCTCTTGTGACAGACCCTGCAGCGGCTACAGTTCAATTAACAGGTACTACAGTTGCTGCAAGCATTGTGACAGATTCTGCTGTCACTCCAACTCATGATGAGCCCTGTGGTTGCTCCTGCTATGAGTCATCTAGGTTA
>NW_011112601.1:2336-4917 GCF_000146605.3 Meleagris gallopavo
AAAAAACGCCTCCTGAGGGAGGTGCACCATATGTGGAGTTACAGCCCAGTGGTTGCTTCAACTCCTGTTATATGTCTTGTGGCTACTCTAAACACTGTGATGAGGCTTGTTGCTGCTACAGCCCTTCAGTGAGCCCTGTGGTTGCTCCCATCCCTACAAGGGGCCCTGCAGTTGCTCCCACTCCTATTCCCTGACAGGAATGAACTGGAAAGATAATGAAAGACCAGTGGTGGATTAAAGGGCTAGCCTACTTCGTCACTATGGAGATTATCTCTCTTCCTCCTATGCTCCTGTGTCTCAGCTGTGGAGAAAATGGTTCAATGGCTTGTGCTGGATCCTTTGCAGAGAGAGGGAGAGTGGATATAGTGGGTACACACCATGTATCATCCTGTGGTTCTACCTGCGTGATCATGGACAGAATATGAGGAAGTTGAATGGAAAACCTACCTTGAATGTACAGGCATGAGTATGTGAGTTGCAAGGGAAAAAATAATAAATGAAGTGCTTTTTTTTGGATTTATTTTGTTTTGTTCTTTTTCCCAAGGAAAATTGGTGGCTCCGTTTTCCAGTGGGCAGCTCATCAAACTGAGTAGATCATAAACTCATGCTAGTTAGGTCTGATCCCCTGGTTGTCTTGTATACAATGTTTGACTGCACTGAAGATTATCTGCTCCATAACCTTCCCCAATGCTTACGTCAGGCTGAGAGACCTGTAGATCCTCCTGTGGAATCTTGTATAATGATGTGACAATGGCAGTTCTCCAGCTGTCTGAAACCTCTCCATTTGAGCAGGACTGCTGGTACATGATGGAAGGTGGCTTGATGAGCTCTTCTACCAGTTCCGTTGGTACCCTTTCTTGTAACCCACCTGACCTAATAGATTTGTGATAATCTACATGATGTAGCAGGTCACTAACTGTTTCCTTCTGAATTGCAGCATCTTTATTCTCTTCTTCCATCCCTGTCTTCAAGCTCAAGTTGAGTACCCTGAGGATAACTAAAGACAGAAGCAAAGGTGGCACTGAGTACCTCAACCTCTTCCTCATCCTTGGTAGTAATGTTCCCCTCCATATCCAATAAAGAATGGGAATTAGATGACCACATCAAAATGACTCTCAAGAGCTAAAATTTCCTGAGGTCTGGACTGGAGAAGCACTGTCACTAGGAATTACTAGAGCTGCAATTCATAGACAGCCCATTGCTGTGGTTTAGAGCCTGATTCAGGCATTTCAGAAGGGAAACACTCCAAATGCTCTGACTCCTCTGGTGCCAGCTCCTAGGAAGAGAAACTGCCCTTTTTTTCCCCTTCATCTGCAGAACACAGATCCAAAAACTTATAGTGCCTGATTGCAGTTGGACCTGTTTATCTAGCAGGTAGTTACTTAACAACGGCTTGATGAAAACGGCCCTTACATTTAAATTCCAGTTGGTCCCAAGAAACAATTAATATATTTTCTAATTATATTTTGGAGTACAAATATCAATAATTGTACAAAGGATGCCAATAACCTAGGCATAAAACCTGGGAGACTGAGTTAAAATTACTGCAGTTATGGGAACTAGCACTGTGCACCAGACTGCATAAGTTAATTTATGGTTAATTTACAGTGAAAAATATATTACCTCTTCTTCCTTTGCAATTAACACACCACTGTGAAAGTGTACTAGGTTTTGATGTCTTAAATAGCATTTGCCAAATGATGCTGTGTTATCTTTTGGTGCAAATACCAAACTTAATAAAAATCAGAATCAAATAGTATGCTTCATACAGCTCTACTGCTCCATGAGTCAGAAGCTACTAGTGTCCCGTTGTATCCAATTTCTGATGCAGCATAGACTAGCATTTCTGAAGTAAGAGCACATTTAGAAAAAATGGCGGATCATCTCTAGAACATGTCCCTGATAAAATTCCCCAAGTTAACAAACTGGAGGGATGATGGTGATTAACAATTGATTATCAGCACTTAAATGCCATCTCAAGTCTGTTAATGGCTGCAGTGCCAAATATTAGTGCTTCAGCAGCTAAAGTACAAACTGGCACACCTCCATGAGTGACAGTTTTAAAGAGGCAGAACAGAGATATTCTGAATGGAAAAAATGTCTTTTACCATTAGTCCATGCAATTAAACAAGTTGAGAAAACATGCCAAGAGCAAGCTATTCAAAATAGAGGTGCATGTAATTTGTTAGATATAATACTAAAAGGGACTGTACCTACAGAAGGAATTAGAATATGCTATGCCTAAACACTGGGAGTATCAGATGAAATGCAATTGGCTGAGGAACACGCTAAAGAAGAGCGAGAAAGAGGTGATTAAGCACAAGAATTAAAAGTTGTTGTATAAGCTCAGAGTGATGCAGAACTCATGTATGTGAATTCTTATGCTGTTCAGGCAGATGCTACACAATGGCTTTGTCAATGGAAAACTCTTAACTGGGAAATATAAATATGTGAAGATCTGCAGACTGGAGAAATGAAGTCTGGAAACAACTTTTGGATATTGGCAGGAAAACACCATTTCAAATATGACAGAGGGTGGTGATCAATGCATCTATGTCCAGGTGCAGGCCGGTAACGAGCG
>NW_011112601.1:6135-10452 GCF_000146605.3 Meleagris gallopavo
CTGGAGCACCTCCCCTACGAAGACAGGCTGAGGGAGGTGGGCTTGTTTTGGCCTGGAGAAAAGAAGGCTGCAGGGTGACTTCATTGCAGCCTGTCAGTGCCTACAGGGAGCCTATGAACAGGAGGGGAATCAACTCTTTGAAACGGTTGATAACTGCAGGGCAAGGGGAAATGGTTTGAAGTTGAGGGAAGGAAGATTTAGGTTGGATATCAGGGGGAAGTTCTTGACAGAGAGAGTGGTGAGGTGCTGGAACAGCTGCCCAGAGAGGTTGTGGATGCCCCATCCCTGGAAGTCTTCAAGGCCAGATTGGATGGGGTCCTGGGCAGCCTGGTCTGGTATTAAATGTGGAGTTTGGTGGTCCTGCATGTGCCAGAGGGATTGGAGCTTCATGATCCTTGAGATCCCTTCCAACACTGGCCATTCTGTGATTCTGTGATATGACTGGTGAAAGCCCATACTTGAGATAATGATCACAGAATCATAGGGCTGGAGGGGACTTCTGAGGATCATTTAGTCTAATCCCTGCTAAAGTACATCCCCTACAGTAGGTTGCATGGGAAAGCATCCAGATGGTCCCTAAATATCATCAGAGCAAGAGATTATTCAACTCCCCCGGACAGCCTGTTCCAGTGCTCTGTCACTCTTACAGTAAAGAAGTTATTTCTCATTTTTTATAGAACTTCCTGTGTTCCAGTTTTTGTCCATTGCTCCTTGTCCTGTTTTTGTAGACCACTGAAAAGAGCCTGGCTTCATCCATTTGATTACTGCACTTTAGATATTTATAAATAATTGTGAGATCCCCTCTCAGTCTTCTCTTCTCCAGACTGAACAGCCCCAAGCCTCTCAGCCTTTCCTCATACATGAGAAGATCCAGGCCCCTAGCCATCTTTGTGGCCCTTCACTGTACTCTCTCTAGAAGTTCCCTGTGTTTTCCTAACTGAGGATCCCAGAACTGGACTTAATACTCCAGATGTGGCCTCACCAGGGCAGAGTAGAGGAGGAAGATCACCTCCCTTGACATGCTGGCTGCGCTCTTTTTGATGCACTCCAGGATACCACTGATCTTCTTGGCCACAGGGGCACACTGCTGGCTTGAGGTCAACCTGATGTCCACCAGGCAACCTAGGTCCTTCTCTACAGATCTTATGTGAGCCCCTAACCTGTACTGATATTCCACACTTGTTCTTGTTGAACTTCTCAAGGTTTCACTCCATCCTACTCTCCAGCCTGTCCAGGTCTTGTTGAATGGCACTACAGCTTTCTAATGTGTTAGCTGCTCCTCCCAGGTTGATATCATCAATAAATTCACTGAGGGTGCACTCTATCCCTTCATCCAGGTCACTGATGAAGATGTTGAACAAGACCAGACCCAGTACCGACCCTTTAGAAACACTGCTAGTTAGAGGCCTCCAACTAGACTCTGTGTTGCTGACCAGAACCTTGTGAGCTTTGCCAGTCAGCTTGTTCTCAATCTACCTCATTGTCCACTCCTCTATCCCACACTTTCTAAACTTCATTAGTAGGATGTTGTATGTGACTGTCAAAAGCCTTGCTGAAGTCAAGGTACACAAAATCTGTCCCCTTATCTACTCAGGTAGTGATGACGACATCATAGAAGGCTACCACATTGGTCGAGCATGATTTCCCTTTGGTGAATTTATATTTATTACTCCTGATAATCTTGTTCTCTTCTAATTGCTCAGAGATGGCATCTAGAAGAAGTTATTGCATCATATTTTCTGGCTCAGTGGTGACACTGACTGGTCCATAGTTCCCTGGGTCCTCCTTCTTGCCTTTTTGAAGATGGGAGTCACACTGGCTTTCCTCTAGTCTTCAGGCACTTCTCTTGTTCTCCAAGACCGTTCAAAGATGGTAGAGAGTGGTTCAGCAAATGTTTCTGCCAGCACCGTCAGGATTTGTGGGTGCATGCTATCAGGGCCCATGAATTTGTGTATGTTGATTTTAGCTAAATGCTCTCTGATCAGATCCTCCTCAACCAAGAGGAAGACTTCAATTCCCCAGACTTTGACTCTTACCTCCATGGTATGGGATTCTTGAGTACCAACCTTAGTAGTAAAGACTGAACCAAGAAGGCATTCAGTATCTCCACCTTCTCAGTATCCCCTGTTACCAGGGAATCTATCTCCTTCAGTAGCAGACCTAAATTTCTCCTATAATTTCTTTTACTACTTAAAAAATCCTTTCTTGTTATTCATGATTTCTTCTTGCATCCCATAGCTTGGGATATATAACACTGACCAGCAGCAGTCACCCATGTATTCATAGCCATTTCTACACCCTGCACAGAAAAGTAGCATGCTAAAGGCATGTGCACCTGATGCTATCTGATGGCTACTGCAGCAATATGAGGTAGGATGACTCTAGTGGAGCTGATAGAACCTATCAGCTGCCAGGAGTACAGAAGGGGAGAGGGAAGAAGAAACCAGAGGCAAAATCTTTAGGCAAACAATGTTCAAACTGCTGATCTCTGATCACTTGTGGTTTGCATGCTCTCATCATGAGCAAAGGTTTTTGACACAACTCCACTGCCTTTTTCTTCAGTAATGCACAGCTGCCACCAACTTTATTCCAGGTCTTCAAAACTTTCACTAGCAGACTTCCTCTCACCATTATTGTTCCATTTCCACATAGCAGGATTTCTGTGGAGCTGCAGTAATTTTAATTTACCTTCACCACCTTATCTCTTTATGTTGGCTATAGCGCCCAGTGAGAGAGAGACAAAACTGGCGAGCTCATCCAGGCAACAGCCCAGTTCATTCTGGGAGGTGGAATCCACGAAGAGAGGCCAAGAAGAGAAGAGAGGCAAAGGAGACCAGACACCCATTCCAAGGTACTGCTGCAGATCAAAGCAACACTATTTGCAGAGGTTCTTGAGAAAAGCATTTATAAAGACCAAAAGTACATAAGCGTGAGGGAAGGGAAGCACAAGCAGAGGGAAGGGGAGAACACTGTGCTGTCCAGCCAGTCCCAGGCAGGACGCTGTGGGCACAGCTCTGGAAAGGAGGCTGCTGGCCCAGAGAGACAGGAGCATGGCTTGCACACCCTTGGTGCTCTGCTCAGAGGATGTTGACTGTTGGAGCTCCTTAGCCTTGCCAGCATATAGCCAGTTGATTGTTCTTGTCAGAATAGACACAGAATTCAGGATGCTCTGGCTCTTCTCCTCTGCAGTGGTGGAAAGGACGGTGTATCACAGCATGATACTTTTGCTGAGGAGAATGCTGGCTTTCTCTGCTGCTTCTTTTTGCCTAACAACATGCTTGCATAGAACAGAAAACTCTGTCACCTTCTCATCCCAGGGACTGGAAGCTAACCTCATATCATCCTGAAGCTATGCATATAGCCCCACGGGAACAACTGTGCCCGGTTTACCTAGGAGAAAAATTTGATGATAGTGAGGCCATCCAGGAAATCTTTGAATCATGGAATCAAAGAATGAGTAAAATTAGAAGGGATCTTAAAGTTCATCTTGTTCTTACCCCCTTTCATGGGCAGGGACCGGGCTTCCCAAAGTCCCACCCAATCCAACTCTGAGCACTTCCAAGGATGGGGCATCCACAGCTTCTATGGGCAACATGTTCCTGACCCCGTATCACTTGTCTGATTTAAAGGTGGTTCTCTTCTTCTTCTACTTGTAACAGGGATAACATTGCTCACATACAATCCTGTGTCCACCTGACCTGATATATTCTCTGCACAGTGGTTAGCTGTGCTGGACAGAAATGCCCATGCAGTGTAAGGTGTGGAGTAATCAGTATTGGTGAGTACTACTATTGGAAATTAAAATACAGCATTGTTCACTGGAAATTAAGGTACAACATTGTTCATAGGGGTACAAAAGCAGAGTGCATGTGGTATGCAAGGCATCCATTCCACAGAAGTTCCCTAGGCAACCTTAGGTGCTGGGAACATAAGGGAAGCTTTAAGTTCTGACTCTTAAGAGGAACGGCATAAAGAGTGGAGTGGAGTGAAAATTTTGTAGTCAGATTATGTAACAACATCACCAGGATGGAAACTTGATGGTATTATGGTGGCTACATAGTTGCTACTGTGAACCAAGGGAGTACAATTTCTTAACAAAGTGCTGTCCTTTGAGTGAACTCCATACACTCACTGTAATACCAAAATACACCTCTGCCCAAAATCCTATCTCCCTCCAGGATGAGGCCTCTCCTCATTGAGCACACACTCTAGATGTTTTAGTCCATACCTTTAAAAAGCAAAGAGAGATAATTTTACACCACTCAAAATAAAGTTATTTATAACACTCAAGCTCCACTTGGGAATTAAGAAATAGTA
>NW_011112602.1:0-394 GCF_000146605.3 Meleagris gallopavo
CCAAAACAACCAGCCTGACAAACAAACCTATGCTTTTAAGAAATGAATCTTTTCTTTAAAATAAAAAAAAAAAAAGTCTCTATATTCAAATAAATTTATAAAATTATGGAGAGAGGAGCCAGCAAATGCTATCACTTGCTAGACATAGAACATTGTATTAATTGCTTCTTTTTATTCCAGAGATTTATCACCAACCCTGCAAGACATCTTACTTTTATTAAATGATTCAACTTTCAGATGAAGACAAATTATTGAATATCCAGTAGAGACAGAGAATTGATTAAATGTAAATAAAAGTTCTATAGATATTTCTGCCATATATATATGACAGATATTTCTGCCATATATATATTTAATGTTTATATGCTTCCTTAAAGTACTGGAAGGCTGCAAT
>NW_011112603.1:0-604 GCF_000146605.3 Meleagris gallopavo
CTCCTTTCAATACAAATTGCAAATGGCCTGGGTGGAGGTCAGCAGATCCTGACTTGATCTTCTGTCAGAATATGTCTTGAATGCTTCTTTTGACAGAGTTTTACCAGCTGAACCTTGTATAAATGACAGTAACAGGGATGGTGATGGGGAAACCACCACATTCTTCTACAGCAGTTGGAAATTTCTAAGAGGTATGTTGGCATGAATACTCTTAGATCTTTCTTATGCAAAATGTCTTCAGGCCGCTGGAAGTATGGATGGAGCCTGGAATCTGAACAAACATGCATTTTCCTAATAATGGAGCTAATACGGAGAATTTTGGGGAAGAAATTCATTCATCTACGTTCTATCTGCTTAGATCACCATAGGGAGCTATTTAAGTATCCAAAGGAAACGTAACATCTCGCTGTTTTCTGGATGTTCTAGTGATATGAGACTATCCAGGCTTCTAATGAAGTTTGGTATCTTAGCTTTTAGATGACTTCAAAGAAATTTGCACAAAAATTTCAAACTAGATTTTGGTTCCCATTTGGAGAATTTAAACAGAAATGAACTATGTTGTTGATAGAAGTAGTTTAAACTAAGGCTGTACCTTCTTAACAAA
>NW_011112604.1:0-691 GCF_000146605.3 Meleagris gallopavo
AAGATAGTTGTTTTAAACTTAAGAACCTACTTTCATGGTAATATATGTAAGTCTGCTAATTACTGGAATTATCTGGATTTGAAAACATCCTACCTGAACAAAGTACTGCACAGCAAACACCTCAATTCATACTGACAGTATTCAATACCTCATCTCTTCTTCAGTGTTATTATCCTCAGAAGCTTCTCTCTAATCTAGCTGAAGCACCTGTAAATCTCAGAAACACAGAATTGCAGGCTTAGAAGAGATCTCAAGTGATCAAGTCCAATTCCCCTGCCAAAGCAGGTCACAAAGGTAGATTTCCAGATGGGTCTTGAATATCTCCATCGAAGGAGATTCTACCACCTCTCTGGGCAACCTGTTCCAGTTCTCCTAATATAAATAAGTTCTTTCACAGGTTTGTATGAAACTTCCTATGTGTTAAATCTATTAAGTCTTTTTAATCTTTTGCATGTTGTAGATGTTCCCCTGCCTGTCTAAACACTTTGCCACCTCATGGTTAGGTGCAAGCCTTTGATTTCACAAGCACTATTTTGTTAACAGAAAGGGCATTGGTTTGTGCAGATGTTATCTTTTCTGGACATCCGTAGTACACTGAAGCAATTTCATGGCATGAGTGATAATGAAGCTATATTTAAAACAAGAGAGCTTTTTGTTGACCATGATGTTTTTCCTCACTACCCTTTCAAGA
>NW_011112605.1:0-461 GCF_000146605.3 Meleagris gallopavo
GAGCATTAACTCTTTAACCTCCAGTGAGATGCACAAGGATCTGGGAAGGGACAAAGCCACAGCAGGTGACCCTAGTGGATGAAAGGGATATTCCATAGCATACAATGTCACACTCAACAATAAGAACTAGAGATACAAGGAGGAATGGGTTGTGTTCAGTTATGGCATTTGTCCTCCCGAGTAACCATTACACATGATAGAGGTTAGCTTTTCTGGAAGTAGCTGAACATCTGCCTGCATATGGGAAGCAGTGAATTAATTTTATACTTTGCTTGTATTCGCAGCTTTTGCTTTACCCTGGATAACATGCAAAAATCAATCATGAAAAATAAAGAGTTCCTGTGCTTCTTGCTCAGCCAAAACCTGTGACTCCTAAGAGGGTCTGTGAACATTCAAAATGGCATCTAAAATGGATCAGAGTAACAATAACTGCATTAGAAGTTCAAAGTCACTCAATATCT
>NW_011112606.1:0-335 GCF_000146605.3 Meleagris gallopavo
CAAGAACTCAGCATTCCCAGCTTGGTCAGGGAAGTACTTCAGCTTCCAGTGTTCTCCTGAGGTCTGAATGCCTTAACAGAAACTGTGTGTTTGGTGAGTGTTTCTTCTGTGCTTCTTCCAGAAAGATTTCTTGGTCTCACCCTAAAAAGTCCAATTCATGCCCTGTGAAATTACGCCGTGATGTGAACCAAAGTAGTGTAAGGTCACATCAGTGCTCCTGATCCAAAGTAAAGGGGCTATACAGCAGGGCTATATATCAGAGGCTATACAGACTGTCAGATCATAGAATCATAGAATAGCCTGGGTTGAAAAGGACCACAATGATCATCTAGTTT
>NW_011112607.1:0-905 GCF_000146605.3 Meleagris gallopavo
ACGTCAAGACTTCTTCCCCTGTTCAGTAAGCATGAGAATATTTCTGTATTTCTTTAGCTCATTTATGCTATACATATGGTGTGCGACTCATCTACCTTAACTTCAGTCATAAAAGTTAAAAATCTAATATAGAAAAGAGCGAAGGGAAAAGCTCCCACTATCTTACTGTAGAAACTGGAATTTAGAATGGGACGAGCCACCCTTCAGTGTTTTGTCTCAACACACGAAGGATGTTTAGTTCTCTTGTGTATTGAAATGCTTAACTTTGAAAGAGCTAAGGTTAGGTGAGATGAATCCTACCAACAGAGTTTTAAGTGAACTCAAATGAAAACAATTATTCCAAATCTTCCTTCCTTTCTTTCAGTGTCTAAAGGGAGGCTATAAGAAGGAAGGGAACAAACTTAGGGGAGTCTGTTGTGATTAGACACAAGGGTATATGGTTTTAAACTAAAAGAGGGCAGATTAAGATTGGATTGAAGGTAAAAGATTTCTACAATAAGGCATTGACACAGGTTGCCTGGAGAGTTGGTGGATACACAGATCCTATAGACACTCAAGGTCAGGCTGGATGGGCTCTGAGCACCTGATAGAGCTGTAGGTGTCTCTGTTCATTGCAGTGGACTTGGAACTAGGTGGCCTCTAAATGTCCCTTCCAGCTCAAATGATTCTACAGTTCTGTACTTGTGGGGCATCCAGCAGTGGTGCTAAAAGCTGTTGGAGTGGAAGGCAAACTATTTTTGCTCAGGCATGGTGCAAGTCTTCACAGTACTCGCATACAGGATTGCTGGCACCATCCAAGTAGGAGCATGATTCTGAAGTCAGCAGAAGAGTTGACCCATGGTGGTTTAAATGTGTGAACTGGGTTAACAAATTACACATTTGAATTTAAGGATGTCGGTATAGGG
>NW_011112608.1:0-474 GCF_000146605.3 Meleagris gallopavo
AAAAGAGACCCTAAAACCCCAGAAGTTGCAGCTCTTCCCGGCCCTCTGGGTTTCTCTGTTCTCTGGGGAATCACAACCTGGGATCCTCCTCGCTCTGACCTGGGCCACCCGCTCACAGTGCCTGCACCCAAGGCAGCCCCAGGGCTCTGTGCCCCTCCGTGCTGCAGGACAGGGACAAGTGAGTGGCCCCACACTCATCCCACTGCTGCCTGTGGGCTCCCAGCAGCCAGCTCGGTGCCGGCTCAGTGCTCCATGCTCCCGCAGCTCACACTACACCCCACCCTGCTCCTCAGACACAGCGTGGAGTAACTACCCCAAGAGAGCAGGGAGGAAAGCTTTATAAAAACTTAGTCCTTTATTTTTTTGTTTTTGTTTTTTTTCTTTTTTGGTTTTTTTTTCTTTTTTCCAGTCCTCCTCCCATCAGGGCAGAGCACTCTGCTGCCCTCATCTCCTCCAGGCATCCTCCCTTCCCTC
>NW_011112609.1:0-396 GCF_000146605.3 Meleagris gallopavo
AAGACATTCATGGATGTTCAAGACAGTTCTGGATACATGCATGACCTCACAAAGATTCCGAGCAGTTGTGTGCATTCAGAGATGCCAGGTATAACACCTCTTGAAGCCAACACTGATATTCTGCGTCTGGAAGCCACTACAAGTTCTACCCAACTATCTAGGAGGGAGCCAGTTACTGGCTATAGGGAACGCGTATATCCCTAAGTTCCTAGGTTTACATTCCATCCAGCCAATAGCGCAAGCAGTATCTAGACTCAAACAACTCATACTATAGTTTTGATTTGCTTTTGAAAACAATCTTCAGGACAGTTCCTTTCCATTCTGTTAAATTCCAAGCACACTTAAAGTGGAGTTAAGAAATTTCAAATTAAGAAAGGGAAAAAGCAGATACATATT
>NW_011112610.1:0-699 GCF_000146605.3 Meleagris gallopavo
GGTCCGACGTGGAGAAGCATCCCGATAAACTGGGGTGAAGGAAAGGGTCACGAAAGCCTGTGTGTTAAAGGGCTGTGTCCCCTACAATCGCATTCTGATAATTAGACTTTGTAATGAGGGAGCCCTCATTATCGGCAGCCTTACAAGGAGCCTGCAATGTATCTGTGGCTGGCGGGAGGTCAGCAGGGAGCACACCCACCACCGATGTGCCCCCCAGGCCCGGCAGAGCGGCGGTCTGCTGAGCCCGAGGGAGCTCTGCTTGGGATTCCTCGTGAGGGAAAACAGCAGAAGCTGCACGTCCAAGAAGTTTCCCGTTAGAGTGCACTCATCATGATGCGCAATGCGCTGCAGACAGAGGTTATAAATAATTAGGAATGAGTGACCCGATTTGGATAATAGAGACAACCTGCCTGCAGCTCTCTCCGCCTGGGACTCTGCAGGATGAGCAGCGCTGCAGACGGCTTTTAGAATAGACGAAGCCAGGCGTCTTGAGGTTACACTGCACCATGAAGACCCCAGAGACAGAAAGCTCCACTTCGGCTGGGCACCTCATGCCTGTTTTCACTGGCAGACTGCAGCAGCTGAAGCTTGCTCCCTGATATCTAACGCCAATACTCACAAGACTCCTGTAGTAAAAAGTGCAATAAAATACACTGTGAAATAATAACCGAGCGATAAAATTACAAGTAGGAACACATA
>NW_011112611.1:0-784 GCF_000146605.3 Meleagris gallopavo
TGAACTAGGATTTGTATCTACTAGAATGAACTGTTACAGTTCATAGTGAAGTAGCACATGTAGTGGGGAGAAGCTGGCTTCCTCTCCCAGACCTGCTTCTGATTTGCTATACAGATATGGGGAATTCACATCACTGCTCCTTGCGCAATGATGGTAACGTAGCAGTCATTACACTTTATAACCCTACATTACCGTGGAGGGTCTCTTGCCCTGGATCTGGCCCAGAATGCATCTTCCTAGTCAAGATGGAGTATCTTGAGTGTTGTGGCCCACACAAGGGCTGAGCATCTTTTCCTTCTAGGGACCAAGTAGATTTTTCAAATACATTAATTGAGCAACACCTGAATAAAATGACCTACTGCATTACACCTCTAGGTCTAATGTATTTATTTGTATGTTAGAAGCATAGCTAAGTTAAGCTAATAACATTTGCTTTCAGATGGAAGGAAAGATCTTTACAATTTTACTACTAGGGCACTGCTGTCATGGTTTCATGATTTTTCATTATCGGTATTCCACATCATAACATCATGCAATGTACTGGGGGTTTGACTGCTGATGCTCAAGTTCCGGGTGCCTGTCCAGCGGAGAAGAGCAGCTACGTTTCCCCAGGGGGCTTTGCGGTCAGCGAGGAGATATAACTCCCGGCAAGGTCACCTGATGCTCTCTTCTCTGCCTGCGCTGCTTCGCTTGCGCTTCTCTGCCTGCGCTGCTTCGCTTGCGCTTCTCTGCCTGCGTCTTCTCGCCTGCGCTTCTCTGCCTGCGCTTCTCATCTCAGCGTTGT
>NW_011112612.1:0-414 GCF_000146605.3 Meleagris gallopavo
ATTTCTTCTTGTTCCCCTTTATGTCCCTAGCTAGATTTAATTCTGTCTCTGTTTTAGCTTTCCTAATATTATCCCTGGCTGTTCAGACAACTTCTTTGTAGTCCTCCCAGGTGTAAACCGTTCCTGCTTCCACTCACTAGACTTGCTTTTTGCACTTAAATAAGTCCAAGTATGCCTTGTTGATTCACAGAGGCCTCCTTGCACTCTTGCTTGCCTTTTTCTCAGGGTGCAGTGCTACGTAGTAGCTTTACACATACAAGAAAGAAAAGATTCCAAAAATGAAGGAATTGTTACAGATGACACCGCATGTTTTTTTTTTTGCTGAGCTTCATTCTCTTTCAGCCACAGACTCCTAAAAAAACATCAAGCAATAATTGAAGTCATATGTATATTCCTTTGCTCAAACAACTGTCA
>NW_011112613.1:0-305 GCF_000146605.3 Meleagris gallopavo
AACAAAAAAAAAAAACCAAAATTTATGCTCACAAATTCAGTGGGCTTAGGAAGTTATAATGAAACACTAACTGTACGTACGTTCCAAGAAAAATATCTGTGATACTAGGAGAACATAGAGATAAAAAGCTGATGATGTCTGTTGCCTAAAGGAGTATGAAGTGACTGAGAGAGAAAATACTGGAAAAAAAAGGAAACTAATATTTAGTTTGGACATGTGTTAAAATTTTGTCAGATACTGGAATCCAACTATTGTCTACTTTCATTTTTATTACTGCTATTCATTTATTCCACAACTACACTGAT
>NW_011112614.1:0-572 GCF_000146605.3 Meleagris gallopavo
GCATTAGCTCTCTTACTTTTGAGTTCAGTATTACTGTAACCCAGGAAATACAGATGTAGCTCTGTCCCCTTTCGTTACATAGCATAGCTTCAGATGCAGAGTGAAAATAGCACTGGGCAGCTTGGAAAACACATTATTTTCTCACAGATTCTTCACTCTCTATCTACATCAATAAACCGGCCTCCATAGGTATGTAGCAATCCAAGAGGTAACAGCTTGGAAACGCAGATTTTCTTCTATTTGACAGTTATTTGAAATATTGCAGTGAGACAGATTTGGAGCCATTTTGCTTAGATTAAGAAACAGTAACTGTTCACAACCTTCTACCACTTACTGAAAAAGTTACACTACTAACATCCAGCAATTATATTGCACTGCTGTTACATGACCTCATAACATTTTCTAAATTAGGTGAAAATGAGTACTAGCAGAGCTAATTCAGAAAGCTAAATAAACACACAAACGGTTCTATTAATGTCTATGGGATTTCTGGGATAAAGAAGGTGAACTATCTTTGTCTTTATTATGTGCTCATGGGATATTTGGAAATGCACAGAAACCCAGGACAGCTG
>NW_011112615.1:0-493 GCF_000146605.3 Meleagris gallopavo
TTTTATATGAGCCACCTATTGCTGTAACAGCTACAACCATATACACGGAAAATACTGAGAAACAGAGACTCTTACGATTAGAAGCCATGATGCCAAATACCATCATGGCATTTCTGCGTACAATTGGATCTTCATGTGAGATGAGTTTATACAAACGTTCCACTGCTCCAAGACCAAGAAGCGCCACTTTGTTTTCATCACCTGAAGAGTAAATAGGTTAAAAGTTATGTAAAAAAAAAACAATGCAACAAGCTCATAGTTCTAATGTAACGAAGTATAACAGTATTTCAGTGATCTAAAATACAATAGATAGAACATAAATTTGTCAATATACATCAATAATACCATCAAAAAGTTACTTAAGATCTTAGAGTATCAAACAAAATATATCAAAGGCACACTTTAAAAATGTAGTTCATGGATCTGATATCCTGTTGATCTCCTTCCTGGATCATAACATTAAAACAGAATCTTGGTCTCCAACAAAAAAAAA
>NW_011112616.1:0-437 GCF_000146605.3 Meleagris gallopavo
CTAAAATACAATAGATAGAACATAAATTTGTCAATATACATCAATAATACCATCAAAAAGTTACTTAAGATCTTAGAGTATCAAACAAAATATATCAAAGGCACACTTTAAAAATGTAGTTCATGGATCTGATATCCTGTTGATCTCCTTCCTGGATCATAACATTAAAACAGAATCTTGGTCTCCAACAAAAAAAAATAACTTTAGGTCTCAATATGATCATAAAAAGTTTGAAAATGTGTATCAGGACTCGGTCCCTTCTGAAAAAAGCCTTACAAAGGGACTCTCCACTTCTATAAGGAACTGCATTTAAGTCGAGCCCCTGCTCTTCATTTCTCAAGAGCATTTCATTTCATTCCTGGCCATGTATCCACTGTTCCAGACCCTGACCACAGATGTGACTTCTTGGCTTGACCTCAAACCTGCCTCATCACTAC
>NW_011112617.1:0-420 GCF_000146605.3 Meleagris gallopavo
GCTCATTGTCCATCAAATGTATCAACAGTAAATTATTTTATGCCAAGAGGACAGAGAATAAGCAGTGCTATTGTCTGCATGGATGATTTTCTTGCAGAAATTCATTTAGGTGAGCATTTACATATTTCAGCTTTTCATATTAAAGGTGTACGCAGGGCAAAGAGCCAATGGAAATAATGAGCCTGCAGTGCAGCACGTTGTAAAGGAGACTGTGTAAGATCCTTGACGTCAGGGGCCTTAAACATCTGTTTAAAAATGAATGTGTGGGCCTTGAGTCCTTATTTACTCATCATTTCAAGCACCATAGTTGAACAACAATAGTTTTGTAGATTTTTTACAGGAGATACTCAGAACCAGCAAAAATCCTTTGGTTTTTAGATACCAAACTGTCCCAGCTTTCATGGCCTCAGTAATGAACAA
>NW_011112618.1:0-713 GCF_000146605.3 Meleagris gallopavo
ACGCACAGGTGTTTGGGTTTATAGCCGCTCCCTGTCCACAGCTGGGACTTTTTATTTTTTTATTTTTTTGAAGGGATTACGAACAGTTGTTTCAAAGAAAGAGAGAAAACACTGTGCAGAGGCACAGAGCCTGCCCTTGATGTTCTCATTACCTGGCTGGCCCTCCACATCCTCTGATGTAAGTCGTGGGGCAGATGTGTACAACACTGGGCCCTTTGTCCTGCCGCGGGCACCTGACACAGGGCCGATGGAGGAACTCCTCGCTTTGCTTGTGTCTCAGCACTGGTGACCGCACTGCCCGCACATTGAAGCCCTCCCAGAGCTTCCTGCAGCCTGATGGAGGACATAGCTCCCTTAATCAGGCATCTTCTGCCAGTCCTCATCACATGGTGCATTGTCTTTTCGTTGCATCTTCCACCATCTGTGATACCTGCGACACCGGAGCCTTTCCTCTCTTTAAGACTGGGGATGACTTCTAAGCTGCATGAAGCCCACTCTGTTGGGCCTATATTTCCCCTTCTTGCCCTGTTTCCTGGTGGATGGCTGTTATCCCCACTCCACGCATCTGTGTGAACAGCTGAGGAACAGCTGCAGAGGTGGGAATGCCGCAGCCAGATGCTGCTGACAGAGAGAGAAGGGAGAACTTCTGAGCATCTGCCAAGACAGAAGCAGTGCAGAGAAACATTATCATAATGCCACGGCAAGAACTATGT
>NW_011112619.1:0-436 GCF_000146605.3 Meleagris gallopavo
TGAAGCCATTATTGTGGTTATATGTTGTGTCTAATTTCAGCTACAATCTCTTTAGGGCAAAGATTGTGTCCCTGTGGTTTTTAAAGCCTCATTCATAGTTAAAATGGCATATAGATTAACTAAATTAGGAGAAATCATAAACTGCAGGAATTTATTCCGGTTTATCAGGAATTCACAAATGAGGATGAAAACACTTTAAAATGGATTTTATCATGATACCATCTTCCAGTGATCTGGTTATCTTTTGCTGTATTGTGAGATGCCTTTTAGCTTATCTGTGGCAACTATCTGAATAAAAATAACAACAGCAAATTAATGTGGAGCCCAGTTGAGTACTAAATCCAGTGCTGTCCACCCTGAAGTTCATTCTTAATGTGTAACTACTGGTAAAGAGCACGAACTTGATGGTATTTTAACTATGGTGTTAGTTATCTAC
>NW_011112620.1:0-570 GCF_000146605.3 Meleagris gallopavo
CATTCTACTATTTTTTGCATTTTTGTGTGCTTTTGCTTGGGGCTGTACTGATTTTCTTCTCTTCCTTCCTTGGTGTAGTTGTAATTTCACAGCAGCTTTCACTACATAACAAACCTCAGAAGCCTTTCACTGCATGCAGCACCTCTAAGTCCTACCAACAGGCCAGTGAGTTTGGGCAGGTTTCCAGCACAACAAATCAGAAATGAAGGTTTTAACTGAATAACTACCACAGTGAGCAGGAGGATGAAGAAAGAGTGCTGGAAGATATCTGGATTTCAGAGATTAAAAAAAATCCAACAACAGAGTCTGTGAGCACAGCCCTGGGAGACCTGAGGTTTGGTAAGGCCCTTTACTAACTTTGGTAAGATATTTATTTTTTTCTAACTTCATTTACTTTTCCTAGCTAGAAAAATGAGATGACACTTTCCTCCAGGGAGGTCAAGAGCCTGCATCGACTACTGCACATAGAACCTGCTCACATCTCTCCAACCACTTTGCCCCCTCTGCTTCCTACCACTGCTGCGTTTGCCACAGATACCTTCCCATGCTCACAGACTAAGAATTCAAGCT
>NW_011112621.1:0-364 GCF_000146605.3 Meleagris gallopavo
TTTCCTGCCATCGATGATGGGGTTGGGGTCTTTGCACGCTCGCTCAGCCGCGGCTCTGTCCGCCATGGTCACCTGGAAGGACAACCGCGCCGTTTGTAGCGACCGCGCCTCGGGAGCGCTCCGCCAACGGGCGCCCGGACCGCTTTGTTTTACCGCCGCGCTTCGGTCCCGCGCTCAGCTCAGCTCAGCTCAGCTCCGCTCCGCTCTGCTCCTCGGAGCGCCCCGTGCCCAAACGGGCTGCGTGCCCCGCACCGAGCTGCGCTCAGCCGGCGGCTCTCCTCGCCTTCCTGGCGCTCCGTTAGGCGCTTAGCGGGGCCGGTCCCGACAGTCCCAGCGGAGCGAGGACTTTGGGGGACGCACGGAG
>NW_011112622.1:0-336 GCF_000146605.3 Meleagris gallopavo
TAAGCTAAACAGTCCCAGCTCTCTTTGCCTTTCATTGTATTAGTGATGATTCTGTCACTTCGTTGTCTTCATAGTTCTCTTTCAATAGTCATTGCACTGAATCTGTCAGTACAGCATCTTTTTTGTACTGGGGAGCCCACAATTGGACACAGTACTCCAGGTGTGGCCTCACCAAAGGTGAATAAAAGGGAAGGTTCACCTCTCACAACCTGTTGGCAACATGCTTCCTAATACAGTCCAGGAGGCTGGTTGTGGCCTTTGCTGCAAGGGTACATTACTGACTCAAGCTCAGCTGGGTGTCCACTAGGATCCCCAGGGCCTTTTTTGCAAAACTGA
>NW_011112623.1:0-476 GCF_000146605.3 Meleagris gallopavo
TTTGAGGAGTGTCTTGAAGAATCACTCGTCACCAAAGAGATCTGGACACACAGAGTGCACAAATCATTGAAAGTTTCCAAAAACTTCCGTTGCCAGAATGCCTCCATAGGAAGAAGATGACTACTCCATATTCGCTGATGCCCTTAGCTAGTGTAAGGATGTACATACTTTCTATTTCATTAGGTCTTGTGTATTAGCACTTAAAAATTACTCCTTTCTCTGAACAATACCATCTCCCATCTCTGTCAGCACACTGTCGTTTTTTTCATCTGGCTTTGAATAAAATACGTAAACAGATGATGCTGCATCTATTTCCATCAGTTCTCGGCAGCTGCATTTCTTTACTTAGAGATCTATAAGTTAACACCACATTACATCTTTATTTATGAAACTGGGGAATTAGAACACGAACAGAATAACACAGGACTAAAAATCATGTAAAGATAGATACTTTGCAAGTGTATTCTTGCTGTTCA
>NW_011112624.1:0-825 GCF_000146605.3 Meleagris gallopavo
GCAACTTAACAGCCCATTAAATGGCACATGGCTAAGTGCTCAGCTTCTAAAATACATTATCTTTCCTAAGACATTTCAAGTTGAACTTCTAAGATAAGGCATCTATTTCTTAACTGCTAAATTAACACTTCTGCAATGTCATGTATAATCTGGAACTTTACATTTTTTTAACCAGCAAACCAGATTACAAAGCATCCATTCTGCAAGAGTATACAGATACCATAATATAGTCAAAATAAACTAACACAGAACACAATGACAGGAATTACAAATATTTTTGGGAGTCAGCTTTTCAACAAAGCAGAGTGCAAGTCAAAGTCTGACAGAATTTTCTTGGTGCACATTTAGAACCTACAAACTGTACACATACATGGCTGCACGGTATTTGTCTTCACTGCTAAAGAAAGAACTGAACACTATGTGGATTGTCTCAACCCTGCTGAAAACTGTTGTTCTGGGACAACTACATCTATAGGGAAAGCAGTATTGTTTGGAAAGAGGCCAGATCAGACAAATGGAACAGAAAAGGGGATCAGTGAAATATTCAGTGGTGGGAAGTTTCAGTGGCGGTGTAACACTTGAAGGACAAAGTAAGTGGTCAGTACCTTGAGCTTCTGATATTGCCAAAAAGAAAAAAGAAAAAAAGGTATGGACAAACAAAACATTCTTCTAAATTACACCCAATAAATAGAATCATTTATGTTTCCGAAAAAGAAATCTGAAAAATTTACTGCCAGTATAAAAAATACATGGTTCATTTTTAATATACAATCAGAAACATTTTACAGTGTTTTCCAAATGAGTATATTACATATATTAAAAAAA
>NW_011112625.1:0-528 GCF_000146605.3 Meleagris gallopavo
TCCTGACGCTGTGCCACTTAGGAGCCAAGGCCTCTCCCCCCCTTGGCACCCGGCGTCGCAGCCCTGATTAAACATGCCTGCTTTTATAACTGCTTTGTGGTCACAGAGTCTGATTCCACACATGGGTGTGCGCCGCTCCTCGGGGCAGCGCGTGCCAGGGCCCTCCTCGGGAAACATTTCTTCCTCCTGTGGAAACCACCAAGCGCCCGGGCCGGCACTCTCAAAATAAACACGCGGTGCTGACAGACCGATTGCGGGCCGGGCGATGAATCCGCTGTTGGGACAGCAGTGCTGGTGCCCAGCGCGCCCATCTGTGTGCGTGGGGGGGAAGAGAGGCAGTGGGCCTTTGGGTCGGGTCGGGGGGGTTGTGGGGGCCGCAGGCTGTCACTGAGATATGAGATGTCTCTGCAGAGCTGGAAGGTCAGGAGCTGAGGAGATACAAAGGGCTCCCATCGTGCTCCTTGAGTGCCCCTCATCTCCTGGCTGCGTGCTGAGGGCAGGTGGAGGCAGGAGCAAGGGCAGAGAACT
>NW_011112626.1:0-512 GCF_000146605.3 Meleagris gallopavo
CCATTCCTTTCCCAGCACAGCCCAACCCTTGCTGACACAACTGGGCAGTTTCAGAGAACGACCCACAGGTTCACTCACACCTCCGCTAAAGGGAAGGCTCATTACGTGGCTGATCCAAGTATCCTTTATCCAGAATCTCAGGTTCTTATTAGAGGCAGTAATTAAACAATAGCAGATCAAAGCACTCCAAGGCATCTCATTTCAGGTCATTCCTTCTCGCCTTGGCCCAGCCTTTGTTCTTGTTGTTTTGAGGTCATCAGCACCATTAGTTCAGCAGATCGCCATCCCACCACCATCTCACCAGACCGCCATCCCATCATTACCTCACCAAATCATCGTCCCATCATTATCTTGCCCAATTGCATCCCGTGCCATTTCCTGGGGCGAGGAGTGCAGTGTGGCTGCAGGAGCACAGGGCACCACGCTGACCTCCCTGTGCACACAAAGACAGATCCTCAGTTCCCTCCTCCAGGCAGGTGCATTTTTCCTTGGAGGCAGCCAGAGCTGAGCCA
>NW_011112627.1:0-495 GCF_000146605.3 Meleagris gallopavo
TTTGGGTGCCACGAGTCTGGTGAGTTGCTACACTTTGACTTGTTTTTCTTAAAACACTCAGTTGTTGATGTGGAATATGTCTCCAGTCTCATGACATTATACTGCTGGTGGAGGGGTCTTAGTATATGTAAGTAATACTAAGTGCAGGTAAGAATTCTTGTATATTTAGTAATAAGTCAGGCATATGAAATTTCACCAGTGTTAGCCTGAAGTTCTATTCATAAAACAGAAAGAAAAAAAAATGGTTAGTGAATCCAGGATTTAGACATACGATTACTGGCTTGAAGCAAGATTGTAACTTCAGTGTAGTTGGTGAAGCTATTAAGACATACTGGAAGCTATTTCTTAATAACAGAACCTATGAATTAATAGGAAAATCTGTGAAGAAAAATAAGTAGAAATCAACATGCCTATAGATAGTCACTAAAACTAGTGAACACATCATACCTAAAACCTCTTCTATGGCCCTCAGCTACACCATCTACCAACTACCTC
>NW_011112628.1:0-331 GCF_000146605.3 Meleagris gallopavo
TAAATTTGAGACACCTCTGATAGTGCAGTTGAATGCAGATATATGTATTACCAGAGGCTATATTTCTGGCTTGTAGTTAATGTAATATTACTTGAATTCATGATTTATATGAAATGGTTCTATAAGCTCTGAAAGGTTAGCAGAGTTTATGAAAGTATTGTTTTAAGACAGACTTTTTTTGCAGTTACAGAGGGAGAAAAATCATGCTTTGAGTCCCTTTTTTTCCTGTTAGTCTTTTTATGAACAGCTCTAGCAATCTAACTTGTGTATCAGTATCCTAATAAACTGGAGAAATGAGCACTTTGCAAAACAAGCTCTGATAGCTTTTTAA
>NW_011112629.1:0-436 GCF_000146605.3 Meleagris gallopavo
TAGATGTTAATGTGTGTGCAGGTATGGCTCACTGACTGAAGGCCGAAGTGGGAGGCAAGAGCTGCAGAAGGTAGGAGCACTCTGGGATTAGCCAGCTTAGGGAGTTTGCAGACATCAGCTGTTCCCACTGCACAGCAGGGAAAGAATCTCAGATAATTTTAAAGAAATTAGGCTTTTTTAGACATTCAGTTAGTATTTTAATTGATTAAATGGATAGGAAAATCTGTCCCAGTTCAGAGACTGGAGGCATTTGAATTTGCATTAACTAGTGCTCCGAAAGGCAATACGAATTTAGTATCTAAATGGTCTGAGCAGATAAAGCCTTTTGTTTTAGTGCCAGAAAGCTTGAACTTTGAAGTAATGGAGTAATTTCTCTGGGCAGCACAGGTTCCATCCCCCATCTATTTTTGGCATCACTTTAACTACTGCCAGTCCT
>NW_011112630.1:0-385 GCF_000146605.3 Meleagris gallopavo
AGGCCAAGAATGTAATCTTATTTTCTGGAGAGTGGAAGTCTGAGTTTAGAGAATAAAAATTCAAGGTGATGCTTTGTACATTGCTATCAGGTAAATAAATAAACAGCTGAAAATTTGCATATAAATCTTAGAGAAAACAATTTTTATTTTTTTTTACGGTCATGAATTATTGTTCAGAAACTGTAAAAGTCAGTGGAATATGAGCCAGAAACTTAACAATTTTTATTGCTTATATATATGTATTCTGTGGAAATGGAAATACTTTGTTCAAACTTACAAGTGGTGATAAACAGCAGATTAATGCTCAGTAGTCTTTGATTAAATCACAATTTACTTTTTACTCAATTGGCAATACAATTTATTTATTGGATATATAACAAAGGAT
>NW_011112631.1:0-506 GCF_000146605.3 Meleagris gallopavo
GAACCAGCTGATTCCTTGGTGTCACTTGTATCCACGAATAATCTGATGCTGGTAATATTTAAGGCAGCACATATAAAGGAACAGAAGGGATTCCATGGCTATTTTGAGGTCATTACGCAAGAAAGTGAGTTTGTTATGTGTGGAAATGCATTTACTGTATTCTTTCTACCTAAAAGCCCTACGTGGCTATCTTATTCGTTACTGTGAATAAATGACTCCTTACAATTCTGTATCTCAGTATTTCCCTACATTCTTATCTCTCCTTTATCTCCTCTGCATTACTAAGTGGCTCAGGAGTAATTTCAGCTGTTCAGATTAGCAGTCTACTCAAAATACGAGTGTAGAAAGCTGAACCGGCACTGACTGAACTTAGTAGGTCAGAACTGCAGTGTGCCAGTAGGTGGAGTTGTTATTCCAGATGTGGCAGCGCTCAGGCCTTTCTCCTGATTTGGGTCTCGGTGATAACGTTAAAGGAGGAAGGACCTCAGTACTGAGAATTACTTTGA
>NW_011112632.1:0-478 GCF_000146605.3 Meleagris gallopavo
GCAGATGTGGCACTTAAGGACATGGTTTAGTGGGCATGGTGGTGACTAGATGTTGGACTAGATGAGTCTTTTCTAACCTTAATGATTCCATGATTCTTATCACAAAAAGATAGTGCACATCATTTTACCCACTGTGGGCTGTATCTTGAACTTTTTCACATGCCACCATTTCACCGGCTGCCAACTTGACTCCTGCTCATAGTGATAACACCAGATCTCATCATCTCATCAACAGTAATGATGTAATCCAGGAAGCTGTCACATTCAGCCTCGTATTCATTCAGTAAGTCCTGACAAGCTCATATACAGCTCTTTCTGTTCCTGTGTGAGCATTCAAAGTTATTTCCAATATTCCAGTGTTGCTACTATTTCCAACATTTTGAAGCCCATATTCAGTTCCATACATAGTTCCCTGGTTGTAATCTGCCAGTTCAAGCAGATGAACTGATAAAGATGCTGTTCATTTTGTATGTGACAG
>NW_011112633.1:0-442 GCF_000146605.3 Meleagris gallopavo
GATTCTGTAACATATTTGTTTGAGAGAAATATGCTTCATTTAATATAGGTTATACTGTATATACAAATATATATACACACAAATACAACATCTGGCACAAATAAACGAAGTAACATAAATAAATAGATAGATAGATAGATAGATAGATAGATAGATAGATAAAAGAATACTGAAGAGATCTATGAGCTGAATTTTCCAGAAACTACCAAGTTATGACGAATGCAAGTGTTGTATTTCTTAGCAATTGCAATGTGGGAATTACAAAATACAGAACATTCTTTACAATGAGCAGAAAATCATATTAAATCAACACCATAAAGATTTTGTTAACTCATACTCTCCCTTTCCACCCCCCCAAAAAAAGAAAAAAAAATAAAAAGAGGACAAGCACAAATAATGCTAGAAAAAAAGTGTAAAAACGCAGCATTTTTTCAATTTTTAA
>NW_011112634.1:0-1145 GCF_000146605.3 Meleagris gallopavo
ACGTCACCCACACCTCGGGCGCGTTGTCGTTCACGTCCAGCACCTCCACCACCACCTTGCAGTGGCCCGACAACGGAGGCGTCCCCTTATCTCCAGCCTCGATTTGCAACTCGTGCAAACGGACGACCTCATAATCTAGGAGTTCCTGGAGCCGGATCTCCCCCATTCGAGGATCAATACTGAATACATCTCTCTCTGACACAGGAACAGAACCGACGATGCTGTAGGAAAACTCCTGGTTAAGTCCTTCGTCCGGATCCGTGGCTGCCACTCGCGCTACCAGCGTCCCCTCCGCCGCGTCCTCCGGCAGCTGCACTTTATACACCGACTGGTTGAACTGCGGCGCGTTGTCGTTCGCATCCAGCACCGAGATCACCAGCTGCACCGTGCCCGTCAGCGCCGGCCTGCCCCCGTCACTCGCCGTCACCACCAGCCGGTGCTCCGACAGCGACTCGCGGTCCAGAGGGTTCGTCAGCACCAAAAATAATGATTCCAAATGATCCTCGCTTCGCTGCACATCCAGAGTGAAGTGCTCGGAGGGACTCAGTGTATACGAGAGCTGCGCATTCGATCCGATATCTGCATCCGACGCGCCCTCCAGAGGAAAACGCGACCCAGGCAGCGACAGTTCCGCGATGCTGATGTTTTTGGAGGCGGCGGGGAAGCGCGGCGCATTGTCGTTGATGTCGGTGACCTCCACCTCCACGTGGAAGACGCGCAGCGGCCGGTCCAGCAGCACCTCCAGGCGCAGGGCGCACGGCGCGCTCTTCCCGCACAGCTCCTCCCGGTCCAGCCGCGAGCTCACCACCAGCGCCCCGCTCGCCCCGCTCACCTCCACGCTCGCCCGCCGGCCCCGCGACACCAGGCGCAGCCGCCGCGCCTCCGCCTCGCCCGCCTCCAGGCCCAGGTCCTGCGCCAGCCGCCCCACCACCGTGCCGGCCTCGGCTTCCTCCGGCACCGAGTAGCGCACCTGACCGCCGACCAGCGCCCAGGCCGCCTGCAGCACCAGCACCGCGGCCCCCCAGCTCCGCCGCGCTGCTCCACCGCCGACCATCGCCCTCAACGCCGCACCGCTCCTTCTCTTCTCCGCGACACGCACCTCCCGACCCGCCTGCTCCAAACCCTCCGGCCGCGCTCGCCCCCGC
>NW_011112635.1:0-370 GCF_000146605.3 Meleagris gallopavo
CCGCCTCTGATTGAGAACATCCACTCACCAAAGGTTTTCAGTGCTTTGATGGGGGAAGCAGAAGAGGAGAAAATCCCCAAAACTAGTCCATACACAGTGCTCCTGCAGCTGCCCCACACACCGTGACTGTGGGGTTTTGGTCCTGTCGGTGTGTCTGGCAGAGGTGTGCCTGCCTCCCACTGCATCCCACTGCATCCCACTGCATCCCACTGCATCCCACTGTATCCCACATCTTTCTGCCAGGCTCTGCAGCTCCTCTGAACAAAGAGGGATCTCTGGGCCGCCCTCCATCCACCACCTCCCCTCAGTGGAAGCCTGCCCACGTCTTTTTGTGCAAATCCTTCCCTCTCGGATGCTATTTGATGTCTTC
>NW_011112636.1:0-591 GCF_000146605.3 Meleagris gallopavo
GTTTGAATAAATGCAGTTGATAGGATACAGGATGCAATAGCATGGGCCTCTTTTGTCAAAACAAAATGCAAACAATAGAGTGGAAAGAGCAATACAGGAGAAGTCAGCTCTTTTTTGAGGAAATAAAGTTGAATACCTCTGTAATCTGTCAGTTTACTGACTTCTAATCAAATTTGTTCTACTGTTGAAAAGGAAATAAAGAAAAGGAAAGAATAGGGGAGGGAAGCAGTGGCTCAGAAGAGAAAAAACAACCAAAACTATAATCCACAAAACCAACCAAACAAAATCCCAGATAATATTTGAAGGAAGTTAGTTATGGAGCATGTGATGGTTTCTTTTAATTGTAAAAGAGAGATACTTGCCTTAGTGACTACAGTATTCAATTCCAGTACCTGGAATTTCGGATGAGTACACCCTGCTGATTCACTCTACATTAAGTACTGTCTCTGACCTCTGGAATTTCAGTTTCTAGAGCAAAGGTGTGAGATTGCATAGCACAAGCTGAGAGAATGGATGATGGATGCGATAAAATAGGCTCTGTGTTTCACATTCAGCAAACTACTTGTGCATGCTGAATTCGCTTCGGAACCT
>NW_011112637.1:0-473 GCF_000146605.3 Meleagris gallopavo
GTGCAGACAGCAAAACTCCTTTGGAAATGTGCTTTCTATGCAGTCATATGCTGGCAAAGATGTCAAACTAATTGCTGTGACCATAGACCACTTTCCATTATGCAGCCCAAGAATCCTTTTCTCAGCATTCCCAAGCAATATCTCATTGATCGGGGCAGCTCAGAGAATGAGTAATTTACAAAAACGGCTTCTTCTTCCTGCTGAGAATTCAGCAGAAATACTGTTTGCATCACAGACTTTTCTGGAGAGGATGTCATTTTTCTACAAGTTTGACTACAGCCATACAAACTGTTTTTGCAACTGTCTTTGGCTCCTAATTTTTGTAATACTGAGCTATTTAAAAGTGGTCATAAAACAAGACAAAGTGAAGGTGAAAGATTTGGCATTATATTGCTACTTCTCAAGTTATTCTGTCTGTGTTTATATTCAATACAGGGGAAAAAAATCTTTCTGAACATTTCATCAAATGTTGC
>NW_011112638.1:0-1396 GCF_000146605.3 Meleagris gallopavo
GAGCCACACCCCATCTCTGAAGGTGTCAAGAAATGTATAGATGTGTCACTTGGGGACGTGGCTTATTGCACTGGGTGGTGATGGGGTGGCAGCTGGCCGGTTGGGTGCAGGGAGACATAAGATATGCAGGCGGAATCTTTGGGAAACGTGGAGATGAAATGGAAGAGATTAGGTTATTGGGAAGACAAATCAGTGGGATACGGACAGTTATACTAGGAATTAATCAAGACGATTTGCTTTTGGCGATGTGCTGGGCTTCTGCGTGGACGCATTCTGCATCAAAGCAGGGAGTTGCCTTGGCGGGCTGAGGGTAGCCCCTGGTAGGGAGCAGCTGCCAGGAGTCACCACCCGCTCTGTGTGGGAGCAGAGCTATGACACGGCAGGGGCGGAGCCAGGAGCAGAGGGGTCATCCCTTACATGTGCAAAGGTAGCCAACAGGGAGCACCTGGCGTGGTAGGCAGGCAGAGACGGAAGCGCAGATCGGAGGCCCACAATCCCTCTGGGCTGATGCGTGCATCCAGACGCAACTCCTGAGCAATGAGAAGGCTGCCCAGACCTTTGGCTCTGGGAACCTCCGGAACCTAGGAGTCACGCACAGGACCCAGGTGGGTGAGGGGTGTCATGGCCACAGATGGGCCAACTGCTTGAGCAGCTGCCCAGGCTGAGAGAGGAGGTTGCCAGTCTGAGACGCGTTCAGGCGTCTGAGAGGGAAATCGATGGCTGGTATCACAGGATGCCAGGTATTATGGACAATCAGCCCTGTCTTGGGGCCCAGCCAGGAAGGTGGCAAGCAGTCTCCCGACCAGACAGAGAGTAAACATGTGCAGGGTGAGAGGCTCTGGACCCTTGTCTCTGTTCAGAGCAAAAGGAGAAGCCTCCCCCTTGGCCCTGAGGTGCCATGAGCTGACAGATTTCAGACTCTGGTGTGGGAGAAGGAAGAAGCTAGGGACAGCAGCTTGGAACTGGAGGGGGATGATGACACTAAGAAAGTCCAGCCAAGGGCCTGAATCACAACCAGTGCCACTAAAGAAGAGCTGTAATTGGAGACTCCCTGCTGAGGAGCACTGAGGCACCCGTCTGCTGCCAGATAACCACTCCAGAGAGGTCTGCTGCCCACGTTAGGAACATCAGGAAGACAGCGTCTGGAGTGGTAACACCATTCGACAGCTATCTTCTCCTGGTCTTTCAAGCCTGGTCACACGAGGCTGCAACCAGGAAATTAAAAAACATCAAAAAGGACCTTGCGTCCCTTGGGAAGGTGTTGAAGGGGTCAGCAGTGCAGGCGATGTTCTCCTCGGTGCCCCTGGCTGGACACGGGGATCGGGCAGAAAGAGGAGAACTGACCAGTTGAATGACTGGTTGTATGAGTGGCGTCATGCCGAAGGCTATGGCTTCT
>NW_011112639.1:0-545 GCF_000146605.3 Meleagris gallopavo
CCTGAGCATTCCTGAAGGGAACAGCAGCAAGGGTCACTGCTTAGGGACAGAATGGGACAAGATCAAGCGGGGCGGTGGGACACAGGATCCCTCCATTGGACATAAGGGCTCACTGGGGGAGAAGTAACAGAGCTGGGAAAGGGATCTCCTAGAAAGCGCGGCTGCCCAGAGCAGAGGCGGCACACACAGCTCTTCCTTCTGCGCTGTTTGTTTGGAGAAGAAGTTAGGCAAAAAAAAAGAGAAAGTCAACATACCAGTATGTGTCTGCCTGTGTGTCTCCAGGGCATCTTCTTTTGAGAATTGCGCACCGCACTGATCACAGACAAATGCTTTGGCACCCGCTGGAAAGACAAAGGGGAAAAGGAGCATTATTCAGAGAGCACGCACAGCAGAGAGCTACAGCACACAGCAAGGTGGGAAATCACAGTGGCAAAGAGCACTGCAGAAGGGATGGGGTGGGCACAGACAGGCATCCCCAGCAGCGAAGCCATGTATGGGGACAGGGCCTGGATGGAGCAACTCAACAGTAAGCATCCAAAATCAAA
>NW_011112640.1:0-353 GCF_000146605.3 Meleagris gallopavo
AACATTCTAATTATTTCTTTTCAAGATCACAACTACCAGGACAGAATTTATTTTTTATTTATTTATTTATTTATTTTCCAGTGAAGTTGTATGGCCATTGTCTCACCCAAACAGATGTAAAGAGAAACTAAGGAATTTCTAAGAAGCTTGGAGAAAATGAAGCATATTGGCAGAACTTATGATTGGAAATATTGGATATTTCTCACAGAAAAAACCTAGCAAGCCTCCCAAACACAACAGCAACATGAACTACTCTCCCTCCCCCTCCCCTCCCACCAGGAATTTTATACTGAAAAGAAGCATGAAAAAACTTCATCTAATCATTTTTCTTTGTGTTTCAATTTAAAAATTCA
>NW_011112641.1:0-616 GCF_000146605.3 Meleagris gallopavo
ACAGCCCTTACCTGTGCTGCCCAAAGAACTGCGTGACACATTCCCCATCCGTGGCACAGGGCAGATGAAAGCTGCGTTCACAGCCTGTCTCTGCGCAGTAGATGGAGGCCCCCTTCTCTCCACAAACAAAGCAGTGCTGGAAAGAGAAGAGCAGCCCCCATTAGCAGCAGGCTCAGGGCCTCTGAGGCCAACGCCATGCCTCTAGGCAGGGCACAGAATGCAGGCACTGCTGGGTCGTGGAAAGACTGCCACTGCTTCCTTAGGGTCCAGGCTGAGCTGGTGCTGGCGCAAACATCCCCGTTCCTTCAGATCCTCACCTTCTGCTCTGCCTCCTCGATTGCGCATCTGATGGCATCAAGGGGGAACTTCAGAACCGCCCTCTGTCCGGCAGTGTGTTCGTAAAGGCCGTCGGCAAAAAACTGTAGAAGAGAAAAGAGTAGGGTGTCACGAGGACAGGATGGAAAAGAGGGAGCGTCCCTGGCTGGAAGGCGGAAGGAGCCCTGAGGGAACTCACCAAGCAAAACTTGTGGACGCAAATCCCGCTCTCGCCAAATGTGGGCCCGCAGGTGTCCGGGTGAACATCTGCTCGGCGACACAGCGTGCATACTGAAGAGGA
>NW_011112642.1:0-442 GCF_000146605.3 Meleagris gallopavo
GGCAATGTGACTGAAATTCTCTCCCCTTGGTTCAGGCACCTCTGCTCTAACTGCCATCAGTTCTACCCTCCATGTATCCTCCAAGTGGGGTCCCAGGCACTTACATAGTGATCTTGTAGGAAAGGGAGATATCCTGCTCTTGTCCTCCCCTTCCTCTCACAAAAGGGATTTTCCTGCACATTATATAGGGACTCAAACCCTGACAGTGTACAAAGGGAGTCCTAGAAGTACCCTGACAGGATCAAGCTGGAGAGGGGCCCAGCAGGGTGACACTGAGCCCAAGGGCGTTGGAAGCTCACATAAAGGCACTTGGTCCTTTAAAGTGCAGTGCCTACCAGTGCACACCAGGTTTGGCAGCAGTCAAGTGCCCGTGTTGTGTTTCCTGTTCTTCTCTGATGGTGTTGTACTCTCTAAAATACAAGTTATGCTTCACAAGGCACTG
>NW_011112643.1:0-434 GCF_000146605.3 Meleagris gallopavo
TTGTCCCATGGGACAAGAGCAGAACAGGAGAGAGTGAGAACCTATGGTGTGGGGTCAGGACCATTGGGGTAAGGTCAGGACCTACGGGATGGAGTCAGGATCCACAGGACAAGGACAGACCTTGCACAGGGCTGGACATGGTGGCACTTTGGGATAGGCAGAGTGTCCAAGCCATGCAGGTGCCATGTGGGTGCTGTGTGGGTGCTGTGTGGGTGCTGTGTGGGTGCCGTGTGGGTGCCGTGTGGGTGCCGTGTGGGTGCTGTGCCCCGTGCCCTGCTGTCACACACACCATCTGTTGGAGGAAGCGATGCCTGTCCCAGCCCACAGCCTGCACCGATGCAGAAGTTGCACCGGGGTCTTGCAACACCCCCACAGTGCTTATGGGGCCAGCACAGGTGACGCCGCCGTCCCCATGGTAGGGAGGTGGCTTGGGG
>NW_011112643.1:21136-21763 GCF_000146605.3 Meleagris gallopavo
GGGGGTTGGAGGAGCTGCGGGGCAGAGCTTTGGGAACGGGGAACCTGAGGCAGAGGCGCGGTGTGGGGGGGGCCGTAGGTGTCCCAGCCATGAGGACGGCGGTGAGGCTCTGGTTGTCCCTCATTGGCGTCGCTGCGGTGACGGCGCTGCGGTGCCCCGACGGCGCCTCCGAGTGTCCCCAAAACACCACGTGCTGCGTCACCTCGAGGGGAGCCTGGGGCTGCTGCCCGATGCCGGAGGTACGGGGACACCGTGGGGTGACGTGGGGTGACGCGGTGGCGACGGGGGTGACGCGCTTGGTGCCACGCAGGCGGTGTGCTGCCAGGATGAGGAGCACTGCTGTCCCCACACCACCAGCTGTGATTTGGAGCGCGGACGCTGCGTGTCACCCGTGGGGGACGTCCCCATGGCCACCAAATTCCCAGCGTGGAAGAGACCGCGTGGTGCCGCGGCACAACCTCAGCCCCGCGTCCCTGCAGTGGGTACGGCACGGCCCTGTCCTCTTGTCCCCGTCCTCTTGTCCCCGTCCTCTTGTCCCCGTCCTCACGTCCCCGCGTCTCCGTGTCCCCCGTGTCCCAGCACTGGGTATGGCAGCTCCCCGTGTCACCGTGTCCCCGTGTCCCCACC
>NW_011112644.1:0-311 GCF_000146605.3 Meleagris gallopavo
CCATTTTAAAGCTTCACGGAAATTCTCTTTGTAGCTTGTTTTGCATAATGTACTTCATTAGAAGGTTCAGACATGTTGGGTAAAATTATTTAACTCTAAAATAAATGTGTTTACTAGGAGTATGCTATTTGAACAATCTGTTGAGAGAATGTAACAATTCCTATATACAACTAATTTTATCATGAAATAAATTTGTAATAGAACATGTGACCTCAGCAACAGATGTCACACTGATCATGATGACAATTATGTAAGATAAAAACCTCAGATTTTGTGTCTGACAAAATTTTATAGACTAAATTTCATTGGCT
>NW_011112645.1:0-330 GCF_000146605.3 Meleagris gallopavo
AAAAAACAACCAAGACTGCCTTTTCCATGGCACTTCGCAAGTGTTAAACCTGAGTAAAAATCCAACTGAGCCTCAAAGCAGAACAGAGCAAACCCGTCCATCTCTGGGCAGTACCTCTCTCCATGGACATAACAGCAGCAGGCAGGGAACACAGGGAGCCCCAGTGGGATGTTCTCCATGCTAGCCAGCACTGTGCTGCCTTTGTAGGGATGAAAAGGGACCAAGAGGAGATAGTAGCACTGTGTGGAACTCTGCTGAAATCCTCTGGAGGCAGGAAAATAGCAAAGCTCTGAAACAGAGCTGGCTTCCTTTGAAGCAATGGTGCAAATG
>NW_011112646.1:0-533 GCF_000146605.3 Meleagris gallopavo
GGGTCATTCAGATATGGGACCACATTGTTCCCCTGTCCAGATGGCCCTCGGAATAAATCACCTCCGGCGGGCGCGAGCTTCCGGGCAGCAGCGTTTGTTCGGCGCTCACCGGCTGCGAGAGCGGCACCGACAAAGACGTCACCGCGCGGCCGCTGCCCGCTTTGCTTTTTTGTGCCGTCCCTCTGCATTTGGGGAATCTTCCTCTTCCTCCTCTTTGGGCACTGTCTCCTTTCCTGGTTTCAGGCTCAGCCTGCGGTGCCCGTTTTGCCCAATCCCCGTGGCTCCCTTCTGACTCAGGGGTGTTCTGTGATAGCATGAAATTCACATTGGTGCTTCACCTTTCCGTTTACAATATCCTTTCATATATACACGCGCTCTTAAATATTTGAGCTTCTCCAGCTCTGATAAACCAGTGCTGGTTAAAAGAAGAGAGGATGTGTGCACGTGCTCATGTAAAGCAGCATCCCCATCCTCCGTGCCAGGGTATCCCTCTCTGCCACCCAACCTGGAGAGAAAGCGGGCAGCACAGGAGG
>NW_011112647.1:0-1441 GCF_000146605.3 Meleagris gallopavo
CAGGTGTTCCTTCCCTGTTTTTGCGGCCCTACAGTTGTTCCTTCTTCGTTTTTGGGGTCCTGGAGTCATTCCTTCTCCAGTTTTTTTGGTTCTCCAGGTGTTCCTTCCCCACTTTTGGGGTCCTAGAGTTATTCCATCCCTGTTTTGGGGTCCGGGAGTCGTTCCTTCCCCATTCTTTAGATCCTAGAGTCGTTCCTTCCCCACTTTTGGGGCCCTGGAGCTGTTCTTTCCCCATTCTTCGGGTCCTAGAGTTGTTCCTTCTCCGTCCTCTGTATCCCAGAGCCATTCCTTCTCCATTTTTGTGTCCCGAGTCCATCCTCGGCGCATCCTTCGGCTCCAAGGCCGTTCCTTCGCTCCGCACCGCGCCTCCCAGGCTCATCACCACCCCAACCTCTGCATCCCACTCCCCATCCCCCCCTTTTCCCACCCCTTCACCTCCCGGACCCCCGGCTGCTCCCTCCCTCCTCAGCTCCTCCAGGAGAAGTTCCTGGAGTTCGCCAGCGAGACGGGCAACGTGGGCCAGGAGCGCATCTCCGCCGTCAACCAAATGGTGGACGAACTCATCGACTACGGCCACGCCGACGCCGCCACCATCGCCGAATGGAAGGACGGAGTCAACGAAGCCTGGGCCGACCTCCTGGAGCTGATGGAGACCCGTGCTCAGCTCTTGGCGGCCTCCCATGAGCTCCATAAATTCTTCAGCGACTGCCGGGAGCTGCTGGGGCAGATCGAGGAGAAACGTCGGCGGTTGCCCGAATTGACCCACGAACCTCGAGCGTCGGCCGGGGGGCTGCAAAGGGCTCTGGGTGCCTTCGAAAGAGACGTGGAGGTGTTGGTGGGACAGGTGAGGCAGCTCCAGGAAGGGGCGGCCCAACTGAGGACCGTCTACGCCGGGGACAACGCCGAGGCCATCGCCAAGAGGGAGCAGGAGGTGCTGAAGGCGTGGAAGGAGCTGCTGGCAGCCTGCGAGGAGGGGAGGCTGCGCGTGGCCGATGCTGCGGAGCGCGTCCGCTTCGTGGGAGCTGCCAAGGAGCTGCTGGCGTGGATGGAGGGGCTGCTGGGGCAGATGGAGGCCGGGGACAGGCCCAGGTGGGGGGACGGGATGGGTGTCGGGTCAACCGTGGGGGTCTTTGAGTTGGGTCAACTGTTGGGGATCTGGTGTTGGGTCAGCCATGGGGGTCTTTGAGTTGGGTCAGCCATGGGGATCTGGGTGTTGGGTCAGCCATGGGGATGGGGATCTGGGTGTTGGGTCAACCATGGGGGTCTTTGAGTTGGGTCAGCTGTTGGGGATCTGGGTGTTGGGTCAACCATGGGGGTCTTTGAGTTGGGTCAACCGTTGGGGATCTGGGTGTTGGGTCAGCCATGGGGGTCTTTGAGTTGGGTCAGCTGTTGGGGATCTGGGTGTTGGGTCAGCTGTTGGGGATCTGGGTGTTGGGTCAGC
>NW_011112648.1:0-510 GCF_000146605.3 Meleagris gallopavo
TTAATAGAACTGCTTTCTTCTGGAGGTTGCAAAGAACTTGATTAATTCTGCAAATGGAGATTATTTTGCCTGATAATGAAATGTCCTTATCTCATTGGTTAGAAGGGGAATGGGATGGGACATAACAGTTCAGAAGAAATACAGAATAGTTCATTAGGTCATAAGTTTGCAAGCACAGGAGGAGCATCAGAATGAAGGAATAATGTTGGGTCTCTGTTCAGCCTGGCAAGGAAAAGCACAATGACCTTTTAAACTGATCTCTCCCTCAAGTCTGGAAAGAAGTGGTGAGGATTAAGGGGGAGTAGTGATCTTCAGCAACACATTGCCTCCTGTGCATCTTGCCTTAGGACGCATAAGTGTCCCCATGTATCACAGGGACACTGCACCACTGGAGCTTTGACAACCAAATGGTTCATTACAACTCTCTGTGGTTTAAAAAGCCCTGTTGCAGGTTATTGCACTTTGGTAAAACTCGTTTTTAACATAGCCAAACCAATGAACTGAATAAAA
>NW_011112649.1:0-317 GCF_000146605.3 Meleagris gallopavo
ACACATGGACCCAAACACCTGGACACACGGACACACACGGGCGGACACGCGGACATAACCACACACGGACACAACCACACACAGACACACGGACACAGACACACACGGACACAACCACACACAGACACACGGACACAGACACACACAGACACACGGACATAACCACACATGGACACACGGACACAGACAAACGGACACAGACACACACGGACACAGACACACACAGACACACGGACACAGACACACACGGACACAACCACACACAGACGCACACAGACGGACACACGGACACAACCACACACAGACGCACGGACACA
>NW_011112650.1:0-427 GCF_000146605.3 Meleagris gallopavo
ACAACAACAACAACAAAAAAATCTATGACTCCAAAACATTTTTCATTCCCAAGTGTAATTCCTATTTACACCTGAAAACTTTTACAACAACGTGAATAGATCTTTGAGGACATACTGTTTTTATATTCTGTCTACAAAACCAGACTGTTAAATAAATAAATAGATAGATAAATAAATAAATAAAGCAGGATAGCTGGATTGAGCTTTCTTGGTTAAGAACTTCAAAGATTAAAGACTTGGAAAAAATCAGACTGCCTCCTTTCCTGCTGACCATCCTTCAGATGGTTTCATCTGCCCATGAGAACAGCTTAATTCCAGTAGCATATAGACCATGCTGGCTTACAGTTTAAACTACACTAGCAAGAGAATAGAACAATAAAAGGAGGAATTAGTGAAATGCAAAATGCTTAAGCCTAAGGGTACCAAT
>NW_011112651.1:0-349 GCF_000146605.3 Meleagris gallopavo
AAAAAAATGTGTTGTTTAAACACAGAACCCCTCCTCCCTCCTACACCCAGCTGTGCCCCCCAGCATGTCCCAGCAGAGCCATCTGGGCACTGTGGCTGTGCCTGAGGACTTAGCAGAGCAGCGATGGCAAAACGTTCCCCTCGCCCACCCCTCAACCCTGAGTCATTCTCAGCTGATGGAGGAGATGCTGCAGTGGGTGCTGCTGGGTGACCTGGATGGCTAACGCCAGCCTGTTGGCAACACCATCTGTTTGCATCAGGGACCTTGTACTGCAGGCTGGGCGAGGGGTTTAGTCCAGGTTAAATGAAGGGAAGAGGCTCTATCCTGGGGAATGCCTTCAGGTGGAAGA
>NW_011112652.1:0-436 GCF_000146605.3 Meleagris gallopavo
GGATATGGGATGGGGATATGGGATGGGGATATGGGGTTGGGATATGGGATTTGGGATGGGGTTGGGATATGGGATTTGGATATGGGGTTGGGATATGGGATTTGGGATGAGGTTAGGATATAGGATTGGGATATGGGGTTGGGATATGGGATGGGGATATGGGGTTGGGATATGGGATTTGGGATGGAGTTTGTTATATGGGGTTGGGATATGGGATTTGGGATGGAGTTTGTTATATGGGGTTGGGATATGGGATTTGGGATGGAGTTTGTTATATGGGATTGGGATATGGGATTTGGGATATGGGATGGGGATATGGGGTTGGGATATGGGGTTGGGATATGGGATGGGGATATGGGATGGGATATGGGGTTGGGATATGGGATTTGGGATGGGGTTGGGATATGGGATTGGGATATGGGGTTGGGATATGGGA
>NW_011112653.1:0-416 GCF_000146605.3 Meleagris gallopavo
ACTCAAAAAACACAGTGATCAGTGGAAAAAGGCATGGGGAGGCACAGGGCTGCCAGCATCACAGAGCCTGGTGTGACCCTGCCCATCGGGGTGGGAGGCTGTCAGGAATACCAACAAGCCTGAAGAGCCTGCTGTGCCTCTTCCTCCCAAAGAAACCAGCACCCCTCCCCAGTCCCGTTAAAATATCAGATATACTACATCTCCTGACTGCATTCAATCCCTATAAAGTCAGTGCTGGCTTTGCACTGCCTCACCAGCAGCACACAGCCCATGACCGATCCCCTTATCTCCAGCCTTCTCGTGCTCATAGATCGATTCCTCCTCCTCTCTGCTGAATCTCTGTTCTGGGTTCCAGACAGACTTTTCGTCACATTTGATATCCTGGCCAGATGAA
This sequence comes from Meleagris gallopavo, assembly GCF_000146605.3. Taxonomy (NCBI): domain Eukaryota; kingdom Metazoa; phylum Chordata; class Aves; order Galliformes; family Phasianidae; genus Meleagris; species Meleagris gallopavo. The sequence goes on from NW_011112653.1 coordinate 395, forward strand.
ACACTGAAGTGCTTGAGAAAAA
>NW_011112654.1:0-725 GCF_000146605.3 Meleagris gallopavo
AGCCCGGCTGCACAGCCTGCAGCCGTCCTGGCACACGCAGCCCTCAGGGCTGTGCTCTCATGCTGCAGCACAGAAGCCCTCAGATGGTGCAGAAATTTTTCCATGATCAAGAAACATGGAGTGCCTTCAGCCTGATCTGCAATGGGTTATTCCAGATTTAGTTACCCTTCTATTAAAAGCAGCTGCATGGCCTGCAGTGAGAGTCTTACCTTGTCAAAGGCTGTGAGCAATGCTCCTGCACTCAGCTCGCATTCTGCTCACATTGTACGCATCCTGAAATCTCTCACTCCTTTCCCTTCTGTCCTCATGTCACCTGCAGGCTGTGCTGTGCAGAAGTGCTGCTCCTGGGCACAGCTGTCTCTCTGCAGCACTGCCCACTTGTAGGAGCTCCCCTGTGTCCCAGGAGCCCGGCCCAGCTCAGCAGCAGAGGATGTCATTTTCTCTTCCTCACTGCTCCCCTGGAGATGCCCTTGGGGCTCTGAGGCTGGCAGCTCCTGATGGACAACAGGGTCACCTCTGCAAAATGAGCTTTGAAGTCAGATGAATTAATCACCACTAGACAAACTGATTCCAGAAGTATGGTTCATCCTAACAGATCCTATGTGCCTAGCAAAGCTGCAAATGCCTCATCTGGTGTCATGGTTGTATGATTCTTGTTGTCGATATTCCACATCATAACATCATGTAAAGCACTGGGAATTAAAGAGTTAATACTCCAGTTCTGT
>NW_011112655.1:0-603 GCF_000146605.3 Meleagris gallopavo
CCTGGACAGTCCGAATGAGCCACTGCATGATGAAATGAGACCACAAAATAACCAATCTGATGTAATCAATACAAAGAAGGCTCTATGTTCCTTTCATCTGGCACATGAACTTAATTGTATGCTATGGCTATTTTGTACTTAAAATATTCTAGCTAAAGATTTATTTTCATGGCATGATGTAATAAATGATTGTGACAAATGTTTGCATTTAGACGTCCATTTTTTATCTTTACAAATGTATCTTTTTCTAATGCTGATAATGAAATATATAACTGTCCATCAGAACTATCTTTACTTTAGCAAATTATCCATTCCTGTTCAGATGCTGAGTTGAGGTGTGAACAGCAAATGTACATCATCAGAAGTGTTGTTTAATTACTGTTACAATTATTTAATAAATTATTTAGAAAGTTGGGAAGAAGCAAAGAAAGGAAGAAAAATAGGAAGAAAGAAAGAAAGGAGGAAAAAAATAAACCAAATAAGGTGAACAATAAAATAGTGTAAAGTTAAGGGGGAAAATATAAGAAAGAAAGTGACTGAGAGCCTGCATCGAGGAAAAGGCGAGGAATGGTCTTTAGACATGCAGTACTCCTCACATTTTAA
>NW_011112656.1:0-607 GCF_000146605.3 Meleagris gallopavo
AGGAAATAAACTAATAAAAGTATGTATTGAGAGATGTTCTGGTTCTTAATTTGTAATTCCAGGAAAAAAAACCTTCTAATCTTTTTCGTTTTCCCTTTCTGTAGGTACACTTACTTTTTATTTTTTATTTTTCTGTCACAGGCATTTATGGAAAATGAAATTAAAACTTCCTTGCTTAAGCATTCACTTACAACAGATTTAAATTCTCTCTCCATAAGGAATTTTCTCAACAGGTAATCATCAAGCTTGGCATCTCTGTTCCCCGAAACATTATGATGTGTTGACTCATAAACCTGCCCCTGTGACACAGCCGTGCTCTGAGCTCTGGGTTTATTTACCAAACAGACCGAACACACATTTCTTTCTTTCTTTCTGCGGCAGAGTTCGTATCTGACCCCATGCAGCAAGTTAACAGATACTGTGTGCAAGAACAGAGAGGATTGTTTTTATATTTTTGCTATTCTGTGTGGAGGACGTGCAGCTGCTGCCATCTTCAAAAGATGAAGATAATTTGTGAGTTAAGAGACCAGACGTGATTGCACTAAAGCAATTCCAGGCAGAGTTGATGGAAGTAAGCTGTAGTGGCAGGTTCAGGAATCAACAGATC
>NW_011112657.1:0-367 GCF_000146605.3 Meleagris gallopavo
CACTGCCCTCAGAGTAAAGAACTTCTTCCTCACATCTGACCTAAATCTCCCCTCCTTTTGTTCAAAACCCATTCCCCCTTGTCCTATCGCTATCAGCATAAAAAGTATCTCTCCCTCCTGTTCCTACGCTCCTTTTGGGCACTACAAGGCTGCACTTAGGTCTTCCCCGTTCCCAGCGGCCATTAAAGCCCTACAGTCTGGAGGCGACCCTTCCTCAGCCGCACGGTCCTCCCGGCCCCGCCCCGCGGACGCCGCCTCCTCCTCACGCCCGAGGCGCGCACAGCCCGGACGCCGAGCGCGTCTCCGGGGAGACCGGGTCAGCGCCGCCCCGGGAGAGAGAGAAGAGCGGAGAGCGGGGCAGCGGCGC
>NW_011112658.1:0-489 GCF_000146605.3 Meleagris gallopavo
GAACTAGAAAACACAGTCGGTGCATATCCATGCAGTCTTGCAGACCCAGAGCTTCCCAAGTTGTTTCCGATTCTGTAGCATTTGTGTGCTGCAGGGTAAGCAAAAGGTTCTGCTGTTTGATTCTTCTGCCAACGAGCTGCAGATCAAGCAGTACTGCCTGACGTTGGTCAGGGTGAGCTCGTCCTGCAGCAGCGTGATGATGACAGGTCTGCAGATGCTCTGCACGGCCAGCTCGTAGGTTGGGAACCAGAAATGGACACGGCGGGAGGAGAGAGGTGTTAGGGAGCAGCCAAGGCATCAAAATGCATCAAAAAGCCCTGAAAGGCATCACAAAGCCACAGCCAGGAAGCTTGGGATTATCATCAGCAGCATCCAGGATGCTAGAGATTATTTGCTCCCAGACCAAATGGTAGCTGCAGATGTCCCAAAGCCAGACAAAACGGAACAAAGCTGGAGCTCTGCTTCATGCATGCTTCATGCAGCCTCAGC
>NW_011112658.1:8788-9715 GCF_000146605.3 Meleagris gallopavo
ATAGGAGCCTGCCACCTACACATAACCTATCTCCTTGCCTTCTATAACTCGCTCTAAAACTCAAAAAGCTTTTCCCCTCAGCAGGCTCAAGCTGCTCTGTGACAGTGCTTCACAAAACTCTACGTTAAGAGTTTGTAGAACACAGCTGCAATATTTACTTCCGTGATAATGCTGCTCTCTTTCTTCCTACCTTTTTTTTTTTTTCTCTTTCCACAACTAACTGCAAGCTTTTAAGGCCAACCTATACTTACGGTGGGGTAATTGCTGGGGCAAGGCTGAAGGTCTCCAATGAAAAAAAACTCTTATGTAGCCTTAAGGGATTGAACTAGCTTTGTGTGTCTAGATGCATTTCTGAAGGATAATGACTGTATACATTCGCAGTCAGCTAGGCATGTTCTCCTCTGCATGACCGTTATCTTGATTTGTTGATAGACCCCCTTTCAAGGGAGCAACGTCATTATGTTCCACTAGCTTGTAACTGTCTCCTATCGAACCTGACACTGCGGGAGGCTGAATGGGATCTGCTTCCCTTTTTGTTTAGGAAGAGTGCATTTTTGCTTAGCCAAAGGCAATTGGCAAAGACCTTTGAGCTACCGGTGAGCACAAATGGGCTGAAATGAGGACTAAGAATCCAGCCTCATCAACCAGGCAACGCACATGCAAATTTCTTTACAAAACTGCTTCTCGTGTCTTTGCTGATTTCTACTGTTCCTGAAAGTCTTGCGAAACACTGTGACAAAGCAATCACGGATTTTTACCTGCAAGAAACTGAACTGGTGGGTTCCAAGGACAGAAGTGTCAGATGCTGAGTAGTCGGACCACGTCTTCTTTAGGGATGGGAATGGTGAGATATTGCATCGTTCTCTTGCGAAGCAGCTTTTGATCCGTTCAAACTGTGACCCAGTCCTGCACAGCTTGCTTGAATCA
>NW_011112659.1:0-525 GCF_000146605.3 Meleagris gallopavo
GTGCTAAGCCTGGCAACTCAAGTTCCAGTCAAAATAGCATCTGTAGTATTTCAACAAGAGACAACAGCTGATTTCTAATAATTGTCTTCTGGAGTCTAGGTTACTGTGGTTGGATGTTCAACTTTGAGTCAGGAGTTCTAGGTCCATTCCTGTCATGTCACAGAGCTTAGACAAGGAGCTGGGATAGGTCCACCACATCTAAAAAGGAAATGGCAATTCAAAACAATCCAGCAGGCTTCTTAGGCTTATTCATCTAAGCACATAAAGATACTCAGTTTTTTGAATGACAAATACTGTGAAATACTAAAAAATAAATTTAAAGATAATAGAATAGGGCTTTAATTTGAAGACAGAAATGGGAAGAAAGTTGAAAGTCTTTTGCCATCAGGGATGAAACAAGCTGATGAAAGATGACATAGGTGCATGGCAGATAAAGAGAAGAATCTGAATGTTTTTGTTTTTGTTTTTTTTTTTAGTTTTTTTTAGTTTAGTTTTGTTTTGTTTTTAAAGAAAGATATAGGGAAA
>NW_011112660.1:0-452 GCF_000146605.3 Meleagris gallopavo
AGCTAGTAACAAATTAATGAGTTTGATTACTTCAGCTCAGCAAAGATAGCATGCTGGTATTATCATTATAGTTGATTATAGTTGTTTTATCAGGAGAGTTGTAACTGCACGTCTGCTGGTGAGACCCAGGAAGTATCAGAAATAGAAGATACAGCTATCATACTGGGGGTTCTTCTCTTCAAGATCTTTTTTAATATTGCAGTGTCCTGTCAAACAATCTTTTCTACAGTCACTCTCTGGGAGCCTTTAGCTCCATGGCATGAATAGCTTGATAAAAATAAACAAACAACAAAAAAACAACAATACAAAAACAAAACCAAAAAAAACCATGGCCCAGAAAAGACAGTCATGCTGTGGCCGCAAATTGTCACCCAGGATTGGACTCTACTTCAGAGGTATGTATTCCAAGGCCATATGTTTTGATCCAAGTGTTATTTTTAATGGGCAAATTG
>NW_011112661.1:0-673 GCF_000146605.3 Meleagris gallopavo
TTGGGTTGGAAGGGTCCTTAAAGATCATAGTGACATAGCATGGTTGGGCTGGAAAGGTCCTTAAAGATCATAGAGACATAGTATGGTTGGGCTGGAAAGGTCCTTAAAGATCATAGAGACATAGCATGGTTGGGCTGGAAAGGTCCTTAAAGATCATAGAGACATAGTATGGTTGGCTGGAAAGGTCCTTAAAGATCATAGTGACATAGCATGGTTGGGTTGGAAGAGTCCTTAAAGATCATAGTGACATAGCATAGTTGGGCTGGAAGGGTCCTCCAAGATTGTAGAACCGTAGAAGTGTTGGGTTGGACGGGTCCTTCCTGGTCAATGGGCGGCTGTGTGTAATCAGCACGGCTCCCACGAGAAGCCTGCTTTCTGTGGGTCACACCAGGAGCCCACAGGGCCGGGTGACGGAGCACCCGGGGGGAGGAGATCCGCAGGGCTCTGCCGGGCTCAGTGTGTTGTGTGAGCCCCCCCAGGGCCCCCTCCCCACCTGGCAGCCCCGCCTGCCTCAGAATCACAGAATCACAGAATCGGAGGGGTTGGAAGGGACCCCCAGAGATCACGGAGTCCAACCCCCTGCCAAAGCAGTTCCCCACACCAGGTGGCTCAAGTCGGTGTCCAGGTGGGTCTTGAATGTCTCCAGAGATGGAGACTCCACCACCTCCCTGTG
>NW_011112662.1:0-302 GCF_000146605.3 Meleagris gallopavo
TTCCAAAGCAGGATGACAGACCGCTGTGTGATGATCCCATATCCAACTTCATCTTCAAGTACTATCCCCATACCAGGGTGTTAACCAGATTATGTTTCTATCCATCTTGCGCAAGATGAATATTTCTAAACTGGCTATCCCAGTCTTACAGTCTGCAGCACTATCTGTGTCCGCAGCATGCATATTTTATTTCACCTCCCATCCTTCAAGAGTGATTTTACTTTACTTTTCCTGAAGCAGTAGAGTTTTGGGATGTTCCCCTTCCTGCTGCTCTGTCTCAAACACCCACTCCCCTCAGAGGG
>NW_011112663.1:0-375 GCF_000146605.3 Meleagris gallopavo
TTCACAGAATCACAGAATCACAGAATCACAGACTGGCCAGGGTTGGAAGGGACCTCAAGGATCATGAATCTCCAATCCCCCTGCCACATGCAGGGCCACCGACCTCCACATTTAATACTAGACCAGGCTGCCCAGGGCTCCATCCAGTTTGGCCTTGAACACCTCCAGGGACAGGGCATCCACAGCCTCTCTGGGCAGCCTGTGCCAGCACCTCACCACTCTCTCTGTAAAGAACTTCCCCCTGACATCCAACATAAATCTCCCCTCCCTCAACTTATAACCATTTCCCCTTGTCCTCCTGTTATCTATCCTTTCAAAGAGTTGATTCCCCTCCCGTTTGTAGGCTCCCTTTAGGTACTGAAAGGCTGCAATGAG
>NW_011112664.1:0-519 GCF_000146605.3 Meleagris gallopavo
ACCCTGCATCAGAAAGTTGTCTTCAACGCACTGCAAGAACCGTCTGGACCGTGCGTGCCTGGCTATGTTGTCATCCAGCAAATATCTGGATAATTGAAGTCCCCCATAAGCACCAGTGCCTGGGAACGTGACGCTACATCCAGTTGCTTTTGGAAGGCCTCATCAGCCTCCTCATCCTGATCAGGGGGCCTGTAGTACACCCCCACAACAGTGTCACCCTTACCAGCCTGCCCCTTCATTCTCACCCATAAGCTCTCCACTGCTACATCACTCTCCCCCAAGAGAAGTTCAATACATTCTAGCTGCTCTCTCACATAAAGAGCAACTCCACCACCCCGCCTAGCCAGCCGATCTTTCCTAAAAAGCACACAGCCCTCCATGACAACATTCCAGTCATGCGAGCTGTCCCATCACGTCTCCGTGATCGCAATGAGATCATGACCTCGCGACCGCACGCAGAATTCCAGCTCTTCCTGTTTATTCCCCATGATGCGCATTAGTATACAGGCACTTAAGAGA
>NW_011112665.1:0-401 GCF_000146605.3 Meleagris gallopavo
AGCTGAAACTAAGACACTACTTAACCAGACACGTGGATAGAGTACAAGTTCTGTCTTGTTTTCACAGACAGATCAAGTTAGTCCTAGAATGAGTTGTATCACTGCACCTTCTAAAAGATCCCAGCAAGAAGAGATTCAAATTCTGGTGTAAAAAAAAACAAACCCCACTTACGAGGAACTCCATGTGTATCAGATATGTAGTGCTCAGAATATTCACCAATATCATATTCTTTTATGACTAGATACTGCTAATCGCAAATAAACTCTAAAAAATAAAAAAAACATATTTTATAAAAATAGACAAACTACCAAAAATGTAGAAGTCATTAGCTACCAGTAAAAATGCATTTAATTTGCAACTCTTTTCTTCATTCCTTTTCTCTCTCTCCACAACTCACAAG
>NW_011112666.1:0-473 GCF_000146605.3 Meleagris gallopavo
TGCCATGGTGGCACAAGCTCTGCTGTCCATCAAGGTCCCGTAGTGCAGGGGCTTGCAGATGGCAACGTAGCGGTCATAGGACATGATGGTGAGAATGCAATACTCTGCTGAAAACAAAAACAAAAAGAAGAAGACCTGGGCAACACATCCAGCATAGGAGATGTCCCTGGTGTCCCAGAGGGCATTGGCCATGGCTTTGGGGAGGAGTGGTGGAGATGCAGCCCAGGTCGAGGAGGGCGAGGTTGAGCAGGAAGAAGTCCATGGGGGTGTGCAGGCGGTGGTGGCAGGCTACGGCTGTGCTGATGAGGCTGTTGCCCAGGAGGGCAGCCAGGTAGATGCCCAGCAAGAGCCAGAAGTGCAGGAGCTGCAGCTGCCGCGTGTCTGCCAATGCCAGCAGGAGGAACTCGCTGATGGAGCTGCTGTTGGGCATCTGCAGTTCCTGGGCATGGAGTCCTGTGCAGAGTGCAGAAGAT
>NW_011112667.1:0-477 GCF_000146605.3 Meleagris gallopavo
AAAACAAAAGCTGCCAAGTGATATGGAATTTGCTTCAAAAAAAACAGACTTTGTTTAATTTTCTGAGTTCAACAGCTTAAACCATATATAGTTTTTGAGACCACACGAGAATGTTCATGTGTGACAGAAAAGAACACTCATTAGAACTAAGGAATATCGTAGTCTAGAAATGGTTTAAGTCTTGCAAAGAGTATGAGACTAAATAAAATGGATGAAATCTACCTCTTCTTAGTATTTATTAATGCATACCACAGTTCCAATGAAATGAGATAAAACCCATATTTTTACAACACTGTAATAAAAATTCTAACTGAATTCCCCAAACATTATTCCATCCCCATTAAAGAGAAAGAAAAAGCTTATACTGAGGCAAGAAATGTCAAGAATTTCAGCATCAGGAAGTGGCATCTCTTGCACCTCAACAATCTGGATAACGAACGCTGTGATTCCAAAGAAGTTTATGTAAGTCTTCTCTTG
>NW_011112668.1:0-483 GCF_000146605.3 Meleagris gallopavo
CTCACACCAATTTATGGGAGGAAGAGGAGGGTCTTTTAATATGTGTATGCCCCGCGTGAGATTATGAAACAGTGATTCAAATGTTGGTCCAACCAGTTTAGTATAAATCTAATAGGGAGATGGGGAAGGGGAAGACGGACACTATTATGGAAATTTAGGGGGTAAATGGGAAAGGGAAGGAAGGGCAATAGAAAAGACAGGAAAGAAGAAGCAAGGAGTCTTTATAGGAAGCAAGAGAGAGATAGTCACCACCATGGATCCAGCGTGGCTCCTAGTTCAGTCCCTGATCTTCAGTAGTGGTGGGTGGTCGGGCATTGTTGTTCTGTTGACAACGATGGCAGTGGTGCCCATGGCGATGATGGCCCCTTTTTCGATGTTTTCAAAGTGGTCGAGTCAGCTGTCCTTGGAGTGACAGCTCAAATCCAAAGTGGTTGAGTCAGCTCTCCTTGGAGTGGCAGCTTCTGGCTCTGGGATCTCAGCAGA
>NW_011112669.1:0-366 GCF_000146605.3 Meleagris gallopavo
AATATTTGAGAGAGGGAAGATTTAGGTTGGATGTCAGGGGGAAGTTCTTTCCTATGAGAGTGGTGAGTCCAGCACAGCTGGCCAGAGAGGCTGTGGATGCCCCGTCCATCCCTGGAGGTGTTCAAGGCCAGGTTGGATGGGGCCCTGGGCAGCCTGGGCTGCTGTGAAATGTGGAGGTTGGTGGACCTGCGTGTGGTGGGGGTTGGAGCTTCGTGATCCTTGAGGTCCCTTCCAACCCAACCATTCTGTGATTCTGTGATAATATCTAACCTAAAACCTCCCCTGTCTCAGCACACAGCTGCCCCTCAGCAGCCTTCTGAAAATTCACTTTAAAAGTGCTTGTAGCCATGGCTGTTCCATCCCAGC
>NW_011112670.1:0-683 GCF_000146605.3 Meleagris gallopavo
CACCACCAGCCCTGCACGTGGATTTCCTCTGCTTGCATCTCTGCTGTGCTCCCTACTGCTGTCGGGCACACTCACAGCCGAAGCACGCTTGCTTGTGGCCCTGGATCACGTCGTGCAGCTCTGCACAAGCTGGGGCTAGGACTCTTTGCCTAAGGGACTGGTTTCCCTAAGGCTGGCTGGTCACAGCCCCACAGACAGCATCCTTCCGAGGGCTGAGCTGGAGGGCAAGTGCAAAAAACCCACACGGGACCGGTGTCCCATCAAAGCTGGATGAGGCTGTGTTACTAAACACGGTGCGACAATGGCTGCTAAAGCATGTGGGGGGACAAAGCGTGGCACGTACCTGGCAAGAGATCAGAACGAGGTAGACAAGTTCCTTGAACCCGCAGCCGTTCCTTGTCACTTTGCTCTGATCTTCCACGAGCGAAAGCTGCACCAAGGGAGCAGGCAGAGGAGAGAGAAGGAACAGGTCAGGGAGCTTGCACAATTTAGCAAAGACAAGAGAAGAACCACGAGACAAATGCCACCTTTATGGATCGCTTGGCAATGCGTGTACTGGGCGAAAATTACATCCGATGGACAAGAGTAAGCAATACGACACTATGAGCTCCGCCAGCCCAGCAGTTCTCAACACCTCACTGCCCACCCGTCTCTCCCACGCTGTCTCAAGCTTACCTACAAGA
>NW_011112672.1:0-566 GCF_000146605.3 Meleagris gallopavo
TATAACTAACAAAACTTTTTTTTTTTTTTAATTAAAACATAAGAGAGCAACAAAACATAGGACTAGCATGATATTTGACCTTGTTTTGTGAAACTGATACATCAGGGTGATTTGATGGCAGTGATTGCAATTCTTAATATGCTCTCAAAGTGTTTGCCAGGGATTTTTGATGAAATTTTAATTGTTCCTGTGCTTCATCCTTGAAAAGAGTTGCTCACGAATGTACACACTGACAAAAAGCGATAACATGTAAGGCGTGACTCTGAATAGGGGGAATTTTTTCTCTGGGAAGAGAAGTGTTTTTAAAGTCTGGTAAAGAGACATGATCAAAATGTTGAGTTGAGTATATGATTGCAACTCTGTACGTTCCACTTGAAAATTTGTGGTTAACATATTTATGTTGACTGAAAATGGAGTCAGGAATATGCAAAACAATTGATTATTTTTCTGTCAATCTTGAAACCTACCCGCAAATTCCTTTATTGGAATGAAAAGCACAGAATGTTTTTCATTGTTCACAGAACAGTATTTAGCCAGTGGATGCTTAAAATGCATAAAATCAAAAT
>NW_011112673.1:0-351 GCF_000146605.3 Meleagris gallopavo
TTCTCCCTGAGTCTCAACAATAGTCCCCGGCTCATCCACACCGGTCGTCTTCCCCTGCAGCTCGCCTTGCGGTACTCAGGGACAGCCTGTTCTTGCGCCTTTAAGATTTCTGTCTTGAGGTGCATCCAGGCTTCCTGGACCCCTTTACCCTTGAGAAGCGACTCCCAAGGGACCCGTACTACAAGCGCCCTGAACAGATCAAAGTCCGCCCTCTGGAAGTTCAAGAAAGTAGTTTTACTTGTCACTCTTGACTTCTTCAAGAATAGAGAATTCTACAATTCACGGTCGCTCTGCCCAAGACAGTCCCCAACCTTCACTTCTCCCGCCAGTCCTTCTCTGTTAGCGGTAACC
>NW_011112674.1:0-2530 GCF_000146605.3 Meleagris gallopavo
CACAGCATGGAATGGCTCAGCACAGCTCAGTATGGCATGGCACAGCTCAGCACAGCATGGAATGGCTCAGCACGGCTCAGCACAGCTCAGTATGGCATGGCACAGCTCAGCACAGCACGGCTCAGCACCATTCAGCACAGCACACGTTGGCCTGGTTCAGCCTGGTTCAGCCTGGTTCAGCACGGCACGTTCTGAGACGTGGTTTAACACAGCACAGCTCAGCACGGCACACTTTGGCACAGCTTTAGGATGTGAGCCTTTAGGATGTAGGGTGGGACCCATGCGGACCCGAGGTGGGACCCATGGGGAACCACTGCGCTGTAGGATGTGACCCACAGGAACCCACTGGGATGTAGGGTGGGACTGAGAGGCCCCATAGGGACAAGACGTGTGACTCATTTGGGTGTAGGATGTGACCCATGGAGACCCATCGGGCTGTAGGACATGACCCATAGGGATCCATAGGGTACGTTTGACACACGGAGTTATGGGATGTGACCCGCGGGGACCCACAGGCTGTCACACATTGGGATGTCTGGTGTCATCCATGGGAAACCGCTGAGCTGTAGAATGTGACCCAAGGGATCCCATTGGGTTATAGGATGTGACCCATGGGGACCACCAAGATGTGACCCACAGGGACCTGTAGGGCTGTAGGATATGGCCCATGGAGACCATAGGGTGTGACCCATTGGGTGTAGGATATGCCCCATGGGGACCCATAGAGTGTGACACATTAAGCTGTAGGATGTGCCCCATGGGGACCCATAGGGGTGTGGGATGTGCCCCATGGGGACCCATAGGGGTGTGGGATGTGCCCCATGGGGACCCATAGGGTGTGACCCATTTGACTGTAGGATGTGACCATGGAGACCATAGGGTGTGACGTATTGGGCTGTAGGATGTGCCCCATGGGGACCCATAGGATGTGACACATGAATCTGTAGGATGTGACCCATGGAGACCCATTGGGCTGTAGGATGTGACCCATGGAGACCCATTGGGCTGTAGGATGTGACCCATGGAGACCCATTGGGCTGTAGGATGTGCCCCATTGGGTCCCCGTGGGTGTGTAATCCCACAGGGACACGGGCTGCCATGATGGGGCCATGATGTTCCCACGTGGGCTATGAGCCCCTCATTGCTGACCGGGACCTATAGGCTGACACAAGAAGACCCCCCACCCCACAAAGCAGTCACCCTCAGACCCCCATCCCTACAGACCCATCCGTACGGCCCCAACTTTTATTCCCCATACAGCAGCGCCGGGACCCCCCCAACCTCATCCCCACGGCGTGACCCCCAGCAGGACAAGGGCCAACGGAGCCAGCAGGACGAGAGGCGTAGGATGGGGGTCGGCAGCGGGGCCGAGGGCGTAGTACTGTGCCACGGCCACATTGGGGTTGCCCTCTATGGGGTCGAACCACATCTGGATGCATCTCCCGCTGCCCCGGCGCTCCGTGCTGTATTTGTAGGAATGGGACCAAACCTTCTCGCAGAGGTCGGCGGGAGTCGGGAAGACGTACTTGAACTTCTGGCACATGGCACCGTGAGGGCATTGGTTGGTGCCTGGGGGGTTGGGGGCATGCAGACGGGTGGGTTTGGGGGGCGGTGGGGGGCGTCGGGCGCTTATAGGGTCGGGGTTTTGGGTACCTGTGGTCCAATTCCAGCCCTTGTGCCAGTTGACCTTGCAGGTGGCGGAATCCTGGCAGTCCTCCCACCACTGCTCGCAGTCCTCGCGGCACAGAGGGACGTTTAGGATGCGCTCACGGCGCCAGCTCGAATCCGTCTGGAGGGTGGGAGGTGCGGGGTGGAACGGCCCCCAAAAAAGCCTTCAGCCGGGGCAACCGTCCCACAACCCAACCCCCAAAGCCTGGCCGCCAAACCTGGCCCCCGAAATCCAACACCCCAAATGCCAAAGTCCGACCCCAAAGCCAAGATTCCAATGGAACAACTCCGGATCTCAACCCCGAAACCCGCATCCCACAAACTCACCCCAAATCCCACCCCAAAACCCGCTCCCTAAAGCTCCTTCACCCCAAAGCCCCTCCCCAAACCCACGCGTTCCAAACCCCATCCCAAATCCCACCCCAAAACCTATTCAACCCAAATCCCAAACCCAAAGTGCTCCACAAAGCCCCCTCACCACATCCGCAACCCCAAAGCCCACCTACCCAAATCCCACTCCCCAAATCCACCCCAAATCTCACCCCTTAACCCACCCAACCCAAAGCCCACTTCCTAAATCCCAACCTTCAACCCTACTCACCCCAAACTTCGCTCTCCCCAACCCCAGTCCCCATACCCCACACCATAGAGCACCCACTTACCCAAATCCCACTCCCCAAAGCCCCCTCACCCCATCCTCAACCCCAAAGCCCACCTACCCAAATCCCACTCCCCAAAATCACCCCAAATCTCACCCCTTAACCCACCCAACGCAAATCCCACCTCCCAAATCCCACCCTTCAACCCTACTCACCCCAAACTTCGCTCCCCCCAACCCCAGTCCCCATACCCCACTCCGTAG
>NW_011112674.1:21301-21528 GCF_000146605.3 Meleagris gallopavo
GGGGGGCTTTGTGGGTCTGTGGAGGTCTGCTGGAGCCTATGGGAGGGGGGCTGTGTGGGACTGTGGGGTCTGTGGGGGTGTAGGGAGGCATAAGGGGACTTGTGTGGGACTATAGGGTCTGTGGGGGCATATGGGGAGGGGCTGTGTGGGATTATGGGGTCTGTAAAGGGCCTATGTGATGGTGTAGGGGGGTCTGTGGGGGCCAATGGGGGGGCCTACATGGGACT
>NW_011112674.1:35604-49226 GCF_000146605.3 Meleagris gallopavo
TGTGTTGCCCCCCCCACCCCTCATCCTGCTGGGTGTGAACCCCGCTGCCCCACGGAGGGAGGCTGTGTGGGGTTGGGGAGCACCACCAGATGCTCCCTGGGAGGGTTTGGGGGTCTGTCCTCCCCCCACAGTGCTGTGCCCTGAGGAGGGTGCTGCCTTGCGTAACGCTGTGTTGTGACGGAGCGGGCATGGGGGGGGAGGGGGGGAGTGGAAGCAGAAACAACAACACGGGGATGGCACTGCTGGAGCGTTTTGCGTCTCCTCCTGTTGTGGAGGAAACCTGGGGGGAAGCGTTGGGTCCTTTCGCTTTGCTCCTTCCCGCGGCTTTGGGTCCGGGTTGGTGCCGCCAATGGAGGAGGAGGAGGAGGAGGTGGAAGTGCCGTAGCTCAGAATGCGGGGAAATGGGGGCACAGTGCTGTCACTGCAGGGATGTCACCATCCTGCTGCTGTCACCGAGCCCCAGTGCCCAGTGTCACCCCCACCCCAGTGCCACCGGATACAACCAGAGCCCCTCTAGGTTCTGCCTTCCACCCTGCCCTGCCCGCGGGTGGGCACAGGGAGCTGCAGCCCTTGGGGACCCCCATTCCCACGTGGTGTTTTTGGGTTATGTCCAACCCCCGGGGCAGAGTTGTCAGGGTGGCACCGGGGACGGAGGAGGCAAAGGTCGCTGGGGGGGGGTGAGGGAGGGGCTGGCAGAGATCCCGTGGGTGCATGGCTGTGGCACTGAGCAGGGCCGGGAGGGCCTTCCTGTGTGGGTGACCACTGTGGGGACCCCCGTGTCACCGCTGTGTCCTGAGGAGCAGCGCTGGGGGAGAGCCAAGGGATGGGGACGTGGTTTGCACCATGCGTGGCCAAACCCTGCGTGTTCCGGGGGGCGGACGCTGGGCCCCCCCTGATAGTAGAGGGGAGACTTCTGCTGCCTGGAGATAGCAGAGAGCTGGGGGCAGGGAGGTGACTCCTGCAGGATGGACGTGGGGACGCGTGTGGTGACGGGTGGTGGGGCAGGAAAGGGGGCAGCACCCCATGGCTGAGATCCTGTGTGGGTAGCACACCGGTGGTGACAGCGCTGTCACCAGCCCCTCCCAGCCCCCCCGTGTGCTCTGCCAGATGTTGGGCTTCTAAAGGAGCGGGGGGGGGGAGGAGGGGAGAGCTGGGTTGTGCCCTGTGGCCGTGCGAGGGCCAAACAAATCCTCTGGTGGGCTCCCTGGGTTTGGGAGCTCGTGAGGGTGCTCCCTGCTCCTGGCTCTGAAAGGAGGAAAGGATGGTGACCTCGTGCACACCGCGAGGTGCCCGGGCACCGCCACGCTTGGCAGTGTGCTCCCCTGCTCCCCCCGAGCCCCATGTTCCCAGAGAATGTAGGTCAGCTGACTACAATCACTGCTCTGTGCTGCGTGCTGCTGGCTGTGCCGTTGTCCTCTGCCGACGTGGGGCTGGGAGCGTCGTGCTGTGGGGACAGGGGACACCTACTGCTGTCCCCGAGCACTCCGCCGGGCTTCTTTCTCCTAAAAATGAAGATGTTGGCTGTTCCCTTCGGTAACACCGCGGGGCGGAGGGGACGCATCCTTCTTCATCACGTGCAAAAGCAGAATTGTGATGTTTGGTTCTTTAAATGCTTTGAATTTTTTTCCTGTTTGTTGGTGTTTCCAGGTCTGGGCGTTACACTGGCAGCCTCGCAGCGATGCCGCTCCACACCGCCAGAGCCGCCGCGCTCCTCGCTTGGGTAACACACAGTGATGGTGCTGGGGGGGCTGTAAGGACCCCAAGGGGCTCAGGCTTTGGGGCTGGGGACAAGAAGCCACGGTGCTGCTTGGGATTTGAGTTGTGGGTGCTGCTTCCTGAGCTCCTCCCTTCATTTCTAGGTGAACAGCACCAAGGTGTGCACGGAGCTGCTCGGCGATCTGTCCCAGCTGCAGGACTGCCGTGTTTTCATCCAGATCATCAATAAGATGTGAGTGCTCAGGGCAAGGGGTGTAATTACCTCTCCCACCCCCTCCGGGCAGCGGGAGTTGCTTTCCTTCCTCAAATGCTGCTGGGAGAAGGAAGGGGTGTGAACGCTTCTCCTGGAGGGAGGGTCCTGAGGAAGCTGTGGGTCCATGAAGGAGCATCCCACGGAGTGGGCACAGACCCCTCCCCTCTTGACCCATCGCAGCACAGGGCAGCTTTTGGGGCGGGGAGGGGCAGAACTCCAATCTTGGGAGCTGCATCCGTCACTTGGAGCGCAAGGGTGATTAAAGCTGGCGTGTAATTAGTGCCCCAGCGAGCCGTGCTCCCGCAGCCGGTCCCGAGGAGCTCAGTCCTTGCTATAATTATCTCCAGCACGGTGTAACAAGAGCTGCTCGGAGCAGGGCGGGGAGGAAGGAGCCGTGCACCGAGATATATTTAGTCAGAGCTGCTTCACCTCTCCGGCTGCGCTCTGGCTGGGATTAGCCGGGATCACAGCACCATGCGCTCACCCCACAGCCAATCCCTGCACCAAATCCCCCCGTTTGTGGTGTTGTGAGGGTGAGCACTGTCGGCAGAGCGTGGCTGGCAGGCACGTGGTCTGCATTTGTGTTGGCTGCGCTGAGCAGAAGCGTTGGACGAGAGCCACGGCAGCCAGCTGCGGTTCCTTCCTTAAACCCAGCAGCTTTGCTCCTCTCTGTGATTTGCCCTGCCCAGAAGCGAGCCCCAGAGCACAGCGTGCAGTGTGGTGTGCTGATCCTGGGGGGGCTGGAAGCCCTGAACCCCCCCCGCCGGTTTTATCGCGGCTGCCAGCAGCAGGGATTGCTCACTTTGCTGCCAGGCAGCTCGGGGAAAACCCCAGCTTGCAGAGAGCCAAAGAGCCGCCTCTGGGCTGTGAAAGCAGCCTTTGTTCCACCTCTTGCATAGCACTCACGCTGCCCGTGCTCTCTTGCAGCCACAGGACTGAGGAGGGGGAGTCCGTCCTGGAGCAGCCCCTGGCAGAGCGAGCAACCTTCATCTGTGGTTTCCTGCAGAGTAAGAGCCCAGCATGGTCCCATCTTGCAGCCTGGCCCCTTCCCTGCAGGCACACATCTGTGGTGCCCCCGGGTGCCTGGAGGGCTGTGTCCCAGCATCAGGCTGCATCTCCTTTCCTTCCTTCTGCTCTTCCTTGCTCCTGTGCTTGGAAACCTTCTTTTGCATTGCAGAGCTCTGCAAGCACAAATCGGCCACGGAGAACCTGGTGTCAGCACAGAAGCTGCTGGAGGGAGAAGAGCTGGAGTTGGCCAAGGTACCTCGGTGCCACGCGGGTCTTCTGGCCCGTCACACGTTCTCTCTGCCGTGAGAAAACGTGGGATACCCTGGTGGGACTGCAGTGTCCCCGGGGCTGATGGTGGCTCTGAGATGGTGGCTGCACCTCGAGGAGTGTTGGCGCGTGCCTGGTGCCACCTGACTCCCCCTGACACACGGCCTGCTTCCAGGTAGCCGTGCTGCTCCTGTACCACAGCTCCATGAGCAGCAAGAGCCCCCGGGATTGGAATGAGTTCGATTACCAGGTCCAGGTAATGCCCCGAGGTCCCAGGGCTGGGTGTGCACCCACACCTCCATCCCAGAGCTCACCTGGAGCCCTGCTCTCGTGGCTCCTGTCCCACAGGTCGAGCTGGCCACCATCCTCAAGTTCGTGCTGGACCATGAGGAGAGCCTGAGTGAGAACCTGGAAGCATTCCTGCAGCGCAGAGGTGAGCGTGGCACTGGGTCGAGCCTGGTGCTAGCTGTCAGCAGTGAGGTGTGCAGGGAGGAAAGAGGAGGGGTCTGTCCCAGCTGGGATCTGGTTGGGACTTCGGATCTGAGCCTTCATCCTTCTGATTCCTTCCTCCTTGTATGAAACCAAAACCTGAACCGTGCTCCTTGCCTCCCAGCACCGCTATCCTCGCCCGGGACATCCAGCAGCAGCTCTGAGGAGCGCTCGCCAGGGCTCTCCCACCCGCAGGTGCGCTTCCTGGAGCTGCAGAAGATCGCCTCCTCCTCCTCCTCCAGCATGAACAAGTACGTCCTTGTCCTCTGGCACGTTTTGGGGGGGGGACGGGACATGGAGGTGTCACCAGGGATTCTTTGCCAATAGCAAGCACGGACACTTTCCAGAGCAGCTGGTGTCTCCTCCTGTCCTGGGCTGGGTTGCAGGGGGCTGGGCTCTGTGTCTCTGATGCTAAGCAGCGTTCCTCCTGCAGCATGCTCCCTGGAGCACCAGCCTCACCTGTGGGGGATGTCCTGCAGACCCCTCAGTTTCAGCTGCGAAGGTTGAAGAAGCAGCTGGCTATCGAGAGGGAGAACCGGGACGAGCTGGAGATGGAGCTGGCAGAGAACCGCAAACTCATCACTGAGAAGGGTAGGTGCCTGGGGGGGTGTCCCGGGCACAGGGAGGGTCTCCAGGGCAGGGACCTGTGAGTTTGGGACTTTCTGTGATGGCTTTGACCCCACTAGAACCGTGCTCAGGTCCTGAGCCCAGATGAGCACAGCATGCAGCTTCAGAGCAAGCATGTTGGGATTGGCTCTGCTTTGCTCCAGTTCCTCCTTTCCTTTTTCACTCAATAAATTCTGGGCAACCGGAGCTGCCTGAATGATGCCAGCGCTGCCCAGTCTGGCTCCTTGTGCCTTAGCTTTCCCCTGGGCAGAGGGATGAGTGTCCCACGCTGTGCTGGGGGCTCAGCCTAGCAGCAGGGGGTGGTGTGCCCTTCTCGTGGTGACGTGCCCTCTTTTCCACGCTCTCCAGAGGCTCAGATCAACATGATGCAGCACCGCATTGACCGCTTGGCTCTGCTCAATGAGAAGCAAGCTGCAGACCAGCTGGAGCCCAAGGAGATGGAGGAGCTGAGGGAGAGGAACGAGAGGTAACGCTCGCGGGTTTCTGTGTCCCTGAAAGCTTTTGGGGTGATATTGGATGCTGTTTCCTAAAGGTTCCCATTGCTGGAGCCCAGCTGTTGGATTTGGTGCAGGAATCTTCAGTGCAGCCACCGAGCTCACGATGGGCTGCAGCTGAGCGAGCCCAGAAGCTGCTTTTGGCCTAAAACTATAAATCCTGAGAGTGGGTCTTTGAGCTCCCATCCCTTTGCCAACTATTAGTTGCATCAGATCTGAGCTGGGTTAGAACTGTCATTGCCGTGCTGTGTCCCACTCTCTGCCCCGTCCCCTGTCTGCAGCCTGGAAGCTGTTTCACTGATTTTTTTCGTGTTGCAAAGGTTCTAACTGGAGTCCTGCAGCTCTGGTTCAGAGTGGTCGGGGCCACACAGAGCTCAAACACCAACTGCCCCAGCCGTGTTCTGCTTCATGGCTTGTCAAGGCCCCACTTAGGGCTTTCTCAGCACCACGCAGAGATGCCCGCATACCCTGGTGTCCCCAGTGATGCCCTCTCTTCCCTTGCTCTTGCTGAGATGTGCCACTGCTCTCCCACAGCCTGCTGGTGCGCTTGCACGAGGCCCTGAAGCAGTGCCAGGATCTGAAGACGGAGAAGGGCCAGATGGACCGCAAAATCAACCAGCTCTCCGAGGAGAACGGGGACCTTTCCTTCAAGGTACGGGGCTGCACTCTCCTGTTTTGCATCTTGTTGGCAGTGCTCCTTACAGACAGCCCTTGAAGCAAGGGCAGCATCAGCCTTTAAAAACAAAAGCTGCGTTGGCAGTGGGTACAAAGTACATTTTGGGTTTGTCCTTTGTGGTCTGTAAATGTTGCCTGCGTTCAGCACCTTGGATGTGGTGTGGCTGATGAAGCCCTGCAAGCACCCGGATTTGGGATGGCCTCCAATGTTTCCATGCTGAGCTGACTTCCCTGCTTCCCTCACAGCTGCGGGAGATAGCCAGCCACATGGTGCAGCTGCAGGATGCCCTGAATGAGCTCTCCGAGGAGCACAACGCTGCGCTGACGCAGTCCCAAGCAAAGCAGGCGCAGCTGGAGGGCGAGCTGAGGGCTGTGCTGCAGGAGAAGGTGAGGGGCTGGGGATGGGTGTCCCCTGAGAGCAGCAAGTGTCCCCCGCCTCCTGCCCTGCTCCATCACCTGTCTGTGTCTGCAGAAATGTCTGGAAGAGAAGGTGGAGATCCTTCAGGGGAAGATTTCCCTGCTGGAAGACCAGCTGGCCAAACTGGGAGACTGCAGCACGCAGGAAAAGGGAGAGGTCATGGGTGACGTCCTGAAGGTACAGACAGGTTGTTTGTGATGAGAGCAAGCTCAAAGCTCTTCCAGCCATGGCAGTGCCCAGCAGCCCATCCTGCTATGCCCCAGCATGCAGCAGTGAGGGGACAGAGCTGGGTGCTCCCTTCAGGGTGCCTGCTGTGGGGCTGAGCATGCCATCTGCACGGTGTTTGGGACTGCAGCTCCCTGCTGGCTGCCCCAGTGGGGATGGGGCTGCTTCTGCACAGTGAAGGAAGGGGTTTTTGCTCTCAGAAATGCCTGAAGTGAAGGCAGGGCTCGGCTTGCTGGGGGTGTGCAGTGGGCTCACTGGCTGTAAAGTTCTTGTGGAATTGTTGAGTGCTGCTCGAATGATATCTGGGGATGTTTTTGTTATGTTTTCCCTCCTTCCTTTTCTCTCCGCCAGCTGGAAGAGCTCAAGCAGGAGGTGTCCAGCCTCACCACCAAAGGCGTCAAGCTCCAAGCCTCCGTCCTGCAGCTGGAGGAGGAGAAGAGCCAGTGGGATGCAGCACTGCAGGCGGAGCGCAGCCGCTTTGAGATGGAGAAGTTCCAGCTTGGCACCCACATCTCCACCCTGCAGAGCTCCGTCTCCGAGCTGCACCTGGCCAAGGAGAAGCTGGAGCAGGAGCTGCGGGCACAGGAGGCGCGCCTGACGGCCCAGGCGGACACACTGAAGGCAGAGGTGGACAAACTGAGTGGATTCCTGCAGCAGCAGGAGCAGGAGGCAGCTGGGCTGCGGCTGCAGGCAGAGAAGGAGCGGGTGCAGGCAGAGGAGCTGCGGCGGCGGGACGTGGCCTCCCAGGAGGCTGTCAGCGAGCTGAGCCGGCGCGTGGAGCAGCTGGGTGCCAGCCTCAAGCACAGCGAGGGGGAGCTGGTACGGGTCACGCAGGAGGCGGAAGGGAAAACCAGGCAGCTCGGGGCTGAATGTGAGAAAGCTGTCCAGGAGAGGGATGCAGCCCTGCAGCAGCTGCAGCACTTGCAGCAAGCCAAGGAAATGCAGCTGGCGGCCCTGAGCAACCAGCTGCAGAGCCTGGAGGCGGCCAGCAAAGCTTCGTCCATGGAAATGCAGCAGGAGAAAGCTGAGTTGAATGAGAAGGTCCAAGAGCTGCAAGCCCGTGTGCTCGAGCTCAGTGCACAGTGCCAGCAGAGCTCGGCCCAAGCGGGGAGCACCGAGACGCTGCGAGCCCAGCTGCGGGAGCTGGAGGGCAAGCTGAAGGAGAGCCAGCAGAAGCTGGCTGACAAGGAGAAGGTGGCCAAGGAGAACACGCGCCTGCAGGAGCGGCTGCTCTTCCTGGAGGAGTCGGTACGCAACACTGAGGGCATTCTGGAGGACGAGAAGAGGAGGGCAGCTGAGAGTCTGGAGGGGAACCTGGCCCGGATTGCAGAGCTGGAGGCGGAGAAGCAGCAGCTGGTGCAGTGTGGTGAGCAGGCCCTGCAGGAGCGAGGAGAGGAGCTGGCCAGGAGGCAGGCACTGGAAGCACGGCTGCAGCAGGTGGCAGAGGAGCACCAGGAGGAGACGGCAGCCCTGCAGCGACAGCTGGCCGAGGTGGCCAAGGGGGAGGAAGGAGAGCGTGGCAGGCTGGAGAAGAGGCTGCAGGAGCTGAGCCGGGAGAACAGGCAGGTCTGCCAACAGCTGCAGGCCGAGCAGGAGAAGGTGGCAGACCTGGAAGCCCGCATGGCACGCATGGCCAGTGAGCAGCAGGAGCAGCTGGCCGCCCTCCAGGCCCAGCTGGCCAGCACTAAGCAGAAGGAAGGCAAGGAGCAGGAGAAGCTGGCGAGCGCAGAGCGCGTGGTGAAGTTGGAGGCAGAGGTGCAGAAGGCGAGCGAAGCGCTCGAGACCATCTCCAAGGAGCTGTCACAGGAGAGGCTGAAGTCCAAGGAGCTGGAAGCCGTGGCCATGCAGGAGGCCGGCGAGGTGGCCCGGCTGAGCGCGGCGCTGGAGGAGGCGGCTCGGGAGCACGGGCAGGAGCTGGCACGGCATGACGAGGAGGCAAAGCGCCTGCAGAAGGAACTGGAGGACGCCAGGGCTGATTGCGCCGCTGAGAAAGCACGCAAGGCAGAGCTGGAGGTACAGCTGCAGAACTCCATCAACGAGCAGCGGGTGGAGCGCTCGGTGCACCAGCAGGAGCTGGCGCGGTCCTTGGAGCTGATCGAGGAGAAGGAGGGAGAGCTGGATGAGCTGCGGCTGAAGAACGTCTCGCGGGGCGAGGAACTGAGGGACCTGCAGAAGACGGTCAGCAAACTGAAAGGGGAGCTTGCCTCGGTGGAAGCGGTGAAGGAGCGGGCATCCAAGATGGACAGCGAGCTGCAGGGCTTCCTGGAGGCTGCCCGGAGCCGGGATGCCGAGGTGGACAGCATCAAGGCGGTGTACGCCAAGGAGGCATCCCTCAAAAACCTGGAGGAGAAGATTCGCCACCGAGAGCAGGAGTCTGGCTCCAGCCAGGACCTTTACCAGGAGAAGCTGAAGGAGGCCCAGATGCTGAGCGTGGAAGTGGAGCGGCTGGAGCAGAAGTGCCGGGAGCAGCAGGACACCATCACAGGGCTGGAGAAAGCCGTGGCTGAAGGTCGGGCTGCCGCGTCCCAGCAGCAGCAGGCAGAACTGGAGGCGTCACGGAGGGAAGCGGCGCAGCACCGGGAGACGGCAGCAGAGCTGCAGAGGCAGCTGGAGGCCTCACGCTCAGCCCAGGCCCTGCAGGATGGCGCCATGGAGAGCCTGAGGAAGGAGCTGCAGGACAAGAGCAAGGAGCTTGCACAGAGCAAAACGGCCGTGGCTGCTGCCGAGAAGGAGCTGGCGTCCCTGCATGCTGCGGCGCAGGAGAAGGGCCACCTGGAGGAGGGCTGGAAGGAGCAGCTGTCGCAGTGCATCCAGGAGCTGGAGAGGAAGAACAGCCTGCTGGGCAGCCTGGAGCAAGAGGTGTCCATCCTGCGCCGGCAGCTCTCCGAGAAGGAGGGCGAGAGCAAGGAGCTGAAGCGCCTGATCATGGCCGAGTCGGAGAAGAGCAAGAAGCTGGAGGAGAGGCTGCGGGTGCTGCAGGCCGAGATGGCCACGGCCGCGTCGCGGGCGGCCGAGCGCTGCTCGCTGATGAAGGTGGAGGTGCAGCGGTGCCAGGAGGAGATGGAGAAGCAGCGGATGACCATCGAGGCACTGAAGAGGGACCGCCACTGCCAGAGCGAGCGCGAGGAGGAG
The DNA here is from genome assembly GCF_000146605.3 of Meleagris gallopavo. Taxonomy (NCBI): domain Eukaryota; kingdom Metazoa; phylum Chordata; class Aves; order Galliformes; family Phasianidae; genus Meleagris; species Meleagris gallopavo. Next base: position 44,909 of record NW_011112674.1, read on the forward strand.
TTGCGGCAGGAGGTGAAGGTCTGTCAGGACAAGTTCTTCCAGAAGGAGCAGCTCCTCTCCTCCCTGCAGCAGGAGCTGGGCAGCGCCCAGGCGTTGGCCGGAGAGGTGGTGCCGCTGAAACACCTGTGCCAGCAGCTGCAAGCTGAGCGTGCCTCGCTGGAGAGCAAGCACCGCGAGGACCTGGAGCAGAGGGCGAAGGCCACCAACGCGCTGCAGGCGGAGCTGGCCCGGGCCAGGCTGGAGGTGGCCGAGCTGCCGGCCCTGCGTGACAGAGCAGCTGAGCAGGAGCGTGCGCTGCAGCGGCTGCAGAAGGAGGCAGCGAGCTCCAGCGAGAGGCTGGCAGCCCTACAAGCAGCCAACGGCCGGCTGGCTGAGGAGAACCGTGCGCTGAGTGAGAGCGTGAGCCGCGGGCAGCAGCGCCTGGATGCTGAGCTGGGGCAGGTGAGGGAGAAGCACACACGGGAACTGGAGTGCGTGAGGCTGGAGGCGGAGAAGGCGATGGCCAGCAGCAGGCAGGAGGCCGAGGAGGCGGCCAGGAAGCTGGAGGCGATGAGCAATAAGTATGAAAACGCCAAGGTGAAGGTGCTGGAGGAGAGACAGAAGTTTCAGGAGGAGAGGCAGAAGCTGATGGCGCAGGTAGGGGCTGGTGGAGCTCCGCAGTGTGGGTGCACGACGTGGGTTTTGGGGCAGAGCGCTCGGGATGGGACTGCGCCACGGGGAGGGCACACGGGCTCCGTGTCACTCGCTTCTGCTGGGTCTGCCCAGGGCTGTGGTGGCTTCCAGCTGACCTGGTTGCTTCTCAAAAGCCCTCGGAGCCAGGGCTCTGCTCCCACCTCATCCCCATTCCTAAGCCAGGGGCTGTCTTACGGCCCAGGTTCACCAACCCCAGGTGTCTTTGCTCCAACCCCATCCCTGTTCCTAAGCTGGGGGGTTATCTTGAGGCCCACGTTCATTAAGGCACAGGGGAAGCCCCGATTTCTTCGCAGCCCTACAAACCCTTCTCTTGGGCTCCTCGGGGTGGGAGCTGGGGGGGTCCACACTTGCAGGGGGCAGTGCCCTGTGCATGCCATGTATTCACCCTTTCCTTTTTGCTTGCCACAGGTGGAGCAGCTAGAGGTATTTCAGAAAGAACAAGCAAAGCAGGTAACACACATCGAGTGTCAGCTGCTTAAACGGTGACGGCGCGCGGCCCCATCCGCCTGCCAGCAGAGCTGCTGCCTCCTTACCCACTGATGGCAGCGGGGTGTTCCCAGCTCCAGGTCCTTGGGCTCTCATGTTCACCCCACAGGGAGGAGAAACAGGGTCCCACCCTTCCACCCTCACAGATTGGGCTGGAGGTGTTGGATTGCGGGTGTTTTTTTTATTTTATTTTATTTTATTTCTTAACGCAGCATAGATCTCAGAGCCAGCCTCTGGGGAACTGCTGCTGCTCGAGCAGACGTGGCCAACGTGGGGCTGCTCCTCACGGGGTCACCCCCATCCCCTGCCCCACGTTGTGGGGACAAAGCCCCCATCCCTGTCCCCAGCCTAGGGGCTTTGCAGGATGCTCCCTCGTCCCTGGGGAGGTGACAGCCCCTGGGACAGCGCATTGAACTTTGGCACGGCAAAACTATTTGGGGCTGAGCTTCCTCCTGCTGCTTGATCCCACTGTGGACAGTTGGCGCTGGAGACGGCAGCATCGGCCACGGGTGTGCAAGGGGATGGCCAGGGGAGGGGAGAGCAGACTTTTCCTTCCCTGCCTGCTGCCCTCGGGTGACCAACCTGTGCCTTGCCAGGTGGAGGAGCTGAACAAGAAGCTGGCACAGCATGAGAAGGCCGCGCGGAGCCAGCAGCAGAGAGTTAAGGTAGGTGGATGGGGATGCTCGGCAGCTGGGGTGGCTCTGCTGTGGAGCTGGGGGAGGGTTCTGATCCGATCCCTCCCATACAGGTGCTGGAAGGAGAGCTGCAGAGTGAAGCCACGCGCCAGCAGGAGAGGGTGGCAGAGCTGCAGGAGCAGCTGGCACAGAAGGAGCAGGCGGCCGAGCACTACAAAGCCCAGGTGAGCTGCTGCAAGCTGTCACCATCCCTGCGCTCAGTGAGGAACCTCGACGGCCTGCTGATTTTTCTACTCCTTCTGCTTCTTCTCAGATGGAAAAGGCAAAAACTCACTATGATGCAAAGAAGCAGCAGAACCAGGACCTGGCAGAGAAGCTGAAGGCCATGGAGCAGCTGCAGAAGGAGAATGCGGAGCTGAGGACGGAGTCGGAGCGCTTGGCCAAGGAGCTGCAGCAGAGCGTGCTGCAGGCCAAGGAGGCCGAGCTGAGCTGCAGGGAGCTGAGCGGGCAGGTCCGCAGTCTGGAGGCACAGGTAGGCACGACCCAACTCTCTGCCTTCCTCCTTCCTCTTCCTTGCTGTAAGAGTTGGCCCACCTCTCCCTGCTTCTCCCCAGCTGGAATTCGCCGACCAGCAGCTTCGGGAGCCCGGCAAGTTCCCGGCCCCCAAGGCCACGCTGAAGGAACCGGAGAGCTTCCGCCAAAATCCCTCCGACCTCAGCACCGACAGCCTGGACCTCAGCCTGGACGAGGGGCAGCCACTCAACTCCACCAGGTACAGTGCTGCCTTGTGGAGCCCCCAGCCCCGCTTTGCCCCCCAGCCCCACGCTCAGCCCTTGTGCCCCATCCTGCAGGAAAGCCACCCGCTCGCACTCGGACGGCTCAGCCGTGCCAGATGGCGCAGAGCCACGCACGTCACAGCGGCTGCCACGGAAGGTGGAGTCCTTGGAGAGCCTCTACTTCACACCCATCGCCAGCCGCACGCAGCCCAAGCTGGAGAGCAGCGTCGGTTCTCTGGGCGACGTCTCGCTGGAGTCGGGCTGCAGGACGCGCTCGGGGCGCCGCCGCACCACGCAGATCATCAACATCACCATGACCAAGGTGAGGGGGGCCAAGCCAAACGCAGGGCTGGGGGTCTGCTGCATCACCTCACTCTTCCCCTCTTCCTTCTGCCAGAAAGAGACCACCACGGAGGAGCCGGGCGGCGCGGACGCGTCCTTCAGCAGCATCCTCTCCGAGCAGCCCCAGAAAGCCGCCCCGGCGCGTTCCCGGCTGCGCTCTGCACGCTCCCTTGCCAGCTTCCCCTCGCAAGACTCCCTGACCAAGCTGGACACCTCCTCCCCTCAGGAGCCATCAGGCCACGCTGCACTGCTCAGCCTCCCCGGCTACCGGCCGGCCACGCGCAGCTCGCTGCGACGCTCTCAGGCGGGCAGCAGCTCCAGCTTGGGTGAGCGGGGCCGGGTGGGCGGGGAGCTCTATCCTGGTCTAAACACGGGGCTGCCCATCTCCAGCTCTCACCGTTTTGCCTTCAGGTCGCAGCAGCATCTACTTGGGGACGTGCCAGGACGAACCGGAGCAGCTGGACGATTGGAACCGCATCGCCGAGCTGCAGCAGCGCAACCGCGCCTGCCCGCCGCACCTCAAGACCTGCTACCCTCTGGAGAGCCGGGTAAGGGCAGCGGGGGGCACCCAGCCACCCCATCCCACCGCACCCAGGTGCGTGCGGCCCCTGACTCCTGCTCTTCCCCGCCCCTGCAGCCCTCTGACTTGCTGGGCACCATCACGGATGAGGAGATGAAGACGGGCGACCCGACGGAGACGCTGCGACGCGCCAGCATGCAGCCCTCGCAGATCGCCGAGGGGACGGCCGCCCGCCGCGGCACGCTGGGAGGGGGGTGGGCTCACGGTGGCATCACCACCCGGCAGCAGCGCAAACGGCTCTCGGATGAATCCCACCAGGGCCCCGAAACCCCTGAGGTGAGCAGAGACCCCTCGACGTCCCACCCTGAAGATCGGGGTGCGATGCGTCGGATGCTGCTGGGCGCGGAGACTCCGTGCCCTTCTGACTTTCCCTGCTCCTGTCCCAGCTCTGCCCCCCGCCCCCGGTTATGATCCCATTTCCCAGCTGAACGTCCCCACTGATCTCTCTTGCTTCTCTCCCAGTCCAAGAAGCCTGTCAGCTGCTTCCCACGCCCCCAGACCCCCCGGGAGCGGCGCAGCTCCCACCTCAGCCGGCGGAGCGAGCAGCAGGCGCCCAGCAAGCAGGTGGGCAGCTCAGAGGGACTCTGGGAAGGAGAACCGGAGCTCCCTGGCCCACTCCGAGCCCCTCACCATCCTTTCTCTTCCTCCCAGCCCGAGCGGCGCCAGTCGATGGCCTTCAGCATCCTCAACACCCCCAAGAAGCTGGGAAACAGCCTGCTGCGCCGAGCTGCCAACAGGAAAACCACCCCCAAGAATTCCCCCCGTGGCACAGCGCGCCGCTCGCCCCGCATCGCCTCCGCCAAGTC
>NW_011112674.1:49246-52890 GCF_000146605.3 Meleagris gallopavo
GGCTGGGGGGGTCACCTCCTGAGCCCCCTTTGTGGGGTGACCATCCCTCACCCCCTTCTCTCTTGCAGGCCGGCCGCAGAGCGCTGAAGGACACCAAGTTCTGAGGTTTCCCAGCCTGTCTCCTCACTCCTCCTTGCTGCCTCACAGCTCAGCAACACCAAAGGGACTCGGGACCGCTGTGGGGCGTGCGGGGCAGAGGGAAGGGGATGGTGACATCAGTCCCCGAGGGACCCTGGCTCCCTGCTGCCTTCGTGGAGGGGAGAGGAGACCTTTTTAAAGTGTTTCTACTTGTAAATAAATTGTATTTTTCTCCTGCTGTTGGAGTCTTGTTTGTACAGGCAGGAACACCGTCGCACGTTCAAGGAACGTTTAGATTTTGTGGTGGGGGAGGTGGGTTAGTGAAAACTAGTGGTGATGGTTGGACTGGATGATCTTGTAGGTCTTTTCCAACCTTGGCGTTTCTGTGATTCTGCATTGCCCCCAGCACTGGGGCCAGGAGCAGCTTGATTCGTTACTGTGGGCTTTGTGCCATGCTTTGCCTTATCTTCCTCCTCCCAGTCCTCCCCCTTGTGCCCACCCCATCTCCTCCAAGCAATGCAGCACCCACAGCAGTTCTCTTTTCTCTCCTTTGTTTTATTTCTCTCCCTCAGCACCTCCCAGCTCCAGGAGCTGCTGCCTGCCCTAAAACTTGGCACACGGGGCCACCGTCAGCCTCACATTCCCTACACCCCACACTGTGTCACTGGGAGGGAGGTGACCACCCCCACCTGCAGTCAGATGCTCACGCCGGTCCAGTGCTGCCGCTCCCATACACACCGCTCAGCAGTGTGAAATGTGGCTTCTTCCTTCAGCCCCGTGGGCCCTGCTGCCTCCTCTGCTGTGCCTGTCGTGAGCTCGTGCCACGTGGGGCAGAATGAATGAACACCACAAACCAGAGCGTGCCCAGTCCCTGCCCCATAGCACAGCGGGGCCGAGTCTCTCTCTGCAGATCATTGCTGGGTTGGGGGGGTCCATCACTCCCCACAGGTGCTGCAGTGCTGCTCCACCTCTGCTGAGCTGAAGTACAGCCCGCAGATGGGGCACAGCACCGGGCTGCTGGCAGAGGAAAGCAGCTCCACCTCGGGGTCGGAGTCTTCCTCGCCACAGCGGGAGGCATGAGCGGGGAGCAGCGCTGTGCTGAAGGAACCTGTGGGGATGGGGGGAGAGGGGGTTGTGCCACAGCGTGGGGCTGAGCCCCCAGCGCTGCTCCATGCTTGTGCCCACCTCTCCAAGCACCCACCTGAGCAAATAGGGCACACAGCCATCTCCCCACTGCTGCTCTCCCCTCCGCTCGTGTTGTGGCCCTGCGTTCTTGCTCTCCTTCCTGGCCCAAGATTCCTGGTGAGAGGCTGAGGGGACCTGGGTGGAGGGGTTGTGGGGTGAGGATGTGCAGGGAAGCAAGAGAGGGAGCTGCTGGATCCCAAACACATTGGGAAGGGAGCGGCTCTGAAAGAGCAGCAAAATCAGAGCGAGGGTGGGAGAAGCAGAGTGATACAGAGATCCATTACCTGCCCACAGCTCTGCGAGCTCTCTGCTTGCTGCCTGACTGCTTGCGGGCGTGCTTGGGGGCTGCTGGGACTTCCAGTGCTGCACCTGCAGGAAAGCAAGAAGAGATCCTTCCTTCATACATCACTGCCACCGTTTTCTCAAGGTATGTCCTACCCTGCCCAGCTGAACCCTGGCTGCCAGGAGAGCCAGGATCCCTCCAGATCCACAGATCCCCTCACCTGAGCTCTCAGCGGGGCACCTCGGGGAAGGCACAGTGCTGAGGCCCTCACTCACCCCGTGCTGCAGGCTGTCCATGCTCTGTGCTGCTCCCCGGGTGGCTGGCACAAATTCGGGGTGGAGGTCTCACGACACGGCTCTGTGCTGCTGACAGCACCATGCGTGCCGGGCGGCTGAGATGTGCTGGGCTCCAGGCATGGGATGCAGCGCTGGGCTCCAGCTGCTGCAGGCTGCTCTTCAGCTGCTCCTCCTCCTGTGAGCTCCTGGGGGCAGAGAGTCGTTGCCCCCACTGCTCTGTGCCCCCCAGGGCTGGGCGACATCTCCCATGCAGGGAGGGATGTGGGCACGGAGAACTCAGAGCCCAGATCCCCGCAAATGCTGACTTAGAGTGAGGCAGAGCAGACCCCCAGGCTCATCCCACATCCATCCTTCAGCCCCACACACCGACCCCAGCGCCAGGGCAACTCACAGGCGCGCTTCTGCAGATGGAATCCGGCATAAGGAGGCAGGGCTGGAGTGCTGGGAGCTGCCCGTGAGCTCAGCGTCCTCCTGCAGGACCAGGCAACATCCCAACGTCTGCTCCGTGCTCCCCACTGTTGTGGGGCTGGAAAAGGAGCCCCGTTCCCACATCAACCTACCGCTGCAGGGTGGCACAGCTCGGGGTCCAGCGGTGTGCGCACGCGGATGAAGCAGAGCCCGAACTGCCCGTGGTGACAGAAGGGTTGGCTGCAGGTGAGCCGCAGGCGGTCCCACTTCTGTCCCGCTGCCAGCTCCAGGAAATCTGCTGTGGGATCATTGGGGGGCACAGGGTTATGGGGCAGCCCCACAAAACCTCTCTGCTGGACCTCTCGGAGAGAATGGGTTCAACTTTACCTTCTTTAAACATGCGGACGCCGCAGCGGTTGCGGTCCAGCTTGGAGTCGGCCGGTGTCATCAGCGTGACGCTGGGCACCAGGGTGACGTAGGGGCGGTCAAGAGGCCAAGAGGAGCGACCCACCTCGATCTGCAGGAAGGCGCAGCCCCAGTTCCCTGAATAAAAGCCCAGGGAATGAAATTCGGGGCTTGAGGAGCACATACTGCTCCTCCCAGGGCTTGGAGCACATCTGCTGTGCAATCCCTACCCACCACGAGCACCAACCATTCACTGCAGCCCCTGCAAAGGGCACAAGAGAAGGACGCTCATCCCCACCCCACAGCCTGAGCCCTGCATCCTCGTACCGACGTCGATGTAGCCGATGGGGACGGCTCTCTCCAGCTGCAGCTCCACCCTCAGCTGCCGGCTGCGCTCCTGGGGGCAGCTGAGCCAGGGCCGGTGGCCATCGGGGGACAGGAGGTTCTCCACTGGGTACCGGGGGTCCTGCAGGAGGGGAAACAGCACAGTGCTGCTCAGCTCCACGCCCTCATGGCTGCATCCAGGGATGGAGTGACACACGGAGAGCTCCACGCCCCCCACGACACACACCCCTGCAGGCTCAGACCTGGGAGGAGAAGGACACGATGTGGCTGATCTTCACCGGAGCCATCTGGTACCGTCCTGTGAGGTCAGCTCGTGGGGCTGGAAGGGAAAAGCGGCGGTGGGTGGGAGCTGTGCTCTCCCAGCACCACAGAGATCCCAGCCCTACCGCTGCCTCCCAGCCCCGTTCAACACTCAGTGTGCCCCATTTCCATCCTCCAGCCCCCCCACACAGCTCCACTCAGCCCCCAGTCCCACCTCCCAGCCACGTTCCACCCCAAACACCCCTCATTCCCACCTCAAGCCCTCCTCACACCCCATAGCTCCTCAACGCCCACCCCACACACCCCAGTTCTACATGCAGCCCCCAGCCCCATTCGCACCCCACATCTCCCCCATCCCACCCCCAGCCCCACTCAGCCCCCAG
>NW_011112674.1:52910-53706 GCF_000146605.3 Meleagris gallopavo
CCCAGCGCCCCACAGCCGTGCATCCTATACCCTGCACGCCCCCAGCCCCACACACGACCCCTTCGCCCCCAGATCCCTCCAGGCCGCTTCGCACCGCTCCCACCTGAATCTCCCGCCTGAACTACACGACTCCTGACCCTTAACCTCTGACCCCGCGACTTATTTCCGGTTCCGGCCCCGCCCCAGGCATCCCCACCGATCCCACTCCCCACCCGCTTCCTGTTTCCGCTCGGGCCCTCCCATTGGACACGACTGTCAGCTTCCGGTTCCGGTTTCCGCCCATACCCAAGCCCTCCCCTCACGCCCTGCCGCAGTGCACGATGGGATGTGGAGTCCTCCGGCAGCGCCGCGTCACCACCACTCGGGGAAGGGACCGTCCGCCGTATGCGTTCTCTATGGAGAAACGTGAGAGCAAGGCGCTGCCGGCACGGCCGTGCGCCTCTCACCGGGAGCGGAAATGAGCGACGGTCCCCGATTCTGACAGCGCGAAGCGGCACTTCTGACAGCCGTCCCGCCCCCTCTCACTGCTGATTGGCCGTCGGCCGAGCGCCGAGCGCAGCGATTGGACGGAAGCCCGGCGAGGTGGGCGGTGATTGGAGGAAGGCGGCGGAAGGAGCTGGCGGGAGGTGGGGGGGGCAGCAAGATGGCGGCCGTGCTGGAGGTGGAGGTTGGCGGCCCAGGAGAGCGCGAGGCGGAGGAGGTGGGGGTCCAGAAGGGGCTGGGAGGGCCTGGGAGGGTCATGGGGCCTATGGGGGCCCGTGGGGTGGGAGGACTGAGGGGGACGCTGAGGGCGAGT
>NW_011112674.1:53726-59648 GCF_000146605.3 Meleagris gallopavo
GGGGCTGCGCTGGGCTACACTGGGCTCTGGGGGCTGCGCTGGGCTACACTGGGCTCTGGGGGCTGCGCTGGGCTGCACTGGGCTCTGGGGGTTCTCCGTGTGCTGAGCAGATCAACAGGGTGAGAGGACAGGGCCTCAGCTTGTGCCATGGAGGGTCGGGTGGGTATTTTGGATAACTTCTTCTTCCTATGAGTGGCCAGGCGTTGCAAGAGTCTGCCCAGGGCAGCGGGGACAGCTCTGTCCCTGGGGGTGTTTATGAACCATGTGAATGTGGCACTGAGAAATGTGGTTTGGTGCAAAGGCAGAAGACACTGAGTGCTGCTGAGCAGAGCCAGCCCCATCCTCCTGACTCCTACCATTTAGATACTGACCAGCGTCCATCAGATCCCCTCTCATCCTTCTCTCCTCCAGGTGCTCAACCCTGGGGCGCTCAGCTTGTCCCCATCAGGAGCTGCTCCAGGCCCCCAGCATCCCCCCAGCATGGCCACCGTGACGAACCGCTGCCTCATGGTCAGCCTGTGGTCAAGTGTTGGCCAGTCATTGGCCAACCAGGACACCATTGGCCTTCTTGGCCACCAAGAAACACGTTGCCTCATGGTCAACCCTTGGCCAACCAGGACATCGCTGTCCCTCTTGGCCGTGGGGACACACTGCTGCTTTGTTGTCACCCTGTTGGCCTTCAGGTCCTTCTTCACAGAGTTGCTTTCCCTGATCTGTGCTCCCCAGAAAGGAAATTCCTGTCCTACACCTAGCAGAGTTGGATGCTCGCCCTGTCCTGCAGCCTTGAAGCTCTTCGGTGCTGCTGCTGCGTGTGGAGCACTGGTTGTGGCCCTTCCCCAAAGGGAGGTGGTTCCCTGAGCTGAACATCGGTTCTGTGGTGGCTTTGGAGAACACAAAGCACAGGAGTTTCCTTCAGAGCCCACAGTGCTGTGTGTGGGGAGAGAATGGGGGGAGAGCTCATATCCAGGATGTATTACCCACGCTGTCCCAGCAGCTGCACACAGCACAGGGTCATAGCGTTGGCCGGGTGCTGGTGTTTTCACTCTGTTTCAAGCACTGAAATGGATCCTTTGGAGGTTGAGTTGGAGCCTTTGGAGTGCTGGGTCAGTTTGGGGTGAGATTTGCCAGGATTGGGGCTGTCAGGAGCCCACACACGCCTGTAACAGGCTGTGATTTCATAGAACCTCTGGCTTGCAGGGAGTTAGCATCCTATAGTATCCCAAATTGGAAGGGACCCACGAGCGTCATCAGATCCAGCTTGAGCTGAGCATTTTGTTTCCATCTGTTTCCTTCTCATAGAACCATAGAATGGCCTTGGTTGCAAAGGAGCACAGTGTTCACCCAGTTTCAACCCCTCTGCTACGTGCAGGGTCCCCAACCAGCAGCCCAAGCTGCCCAGAGCCGCATCCAGCCTGGCCTTGAATGCCTCCAGGGATGGGGCACCCACAGCATGAGAGTGATTGCTCTGCTGACAGCAGGTTGCACAGCTTGTTAGAGGCAGAGCACTGACCCGCTGCTCTTTCAGCAGGCCAGGAAGCTCAGAGGAGAGCTCTGGCATCTCACAGATCTGCATCCTGCACCTGCAGAGACCACATCTCCTGCGGCTGTTGCTTGGGGACGAGGTGCTGCTGCTGGCATCTTGCTGTGGGCTGTGCCTTTTCCTGTCTGGGGACAATTAGGACAATTAGGGAGCAGAAGGGAAGCGTGGCACCTGAGCCCGGAGCTGTGTGCTGTAGCCCTGGGGACAAAGGTTGGAGCTGTGCCCTTGTGTACGTGTGGTGCTGGAGCCTGATAGCAGAGTCCTTGCTGTGACTTCTCACACCCGTCTGAGTGCTGAGAAAGCTGTGCAGGGAGGTGACCTGGTGCTGGAGACCGCTTTGGTTTTAAGGCACAGGTTGAAAGCCCTGTGGGGAAGGTGGAAGGCAGAGCCAGAGGTCCCCCCCCCTTCCAAATCCTGGGCTCAGAAGTTTCCTCCTCGTATTTCAGAAGCGTCTCTGAGGTCTCAGGGAAAAGCTTTGCCATTTGCTGCTACCTGCAGGGATTGAGTTTCTGTCAGCAGTGTGGGAGCTCCTGCAGCACAGCACACTCGTGTTTGGGGGAATAAGGACGGCAAAGCAGCCAACCCTTCAGACTGCCATTGCTGCTCCAACGTTGCTGTTGGGTTTTTTTTTGTCTCCTTAGGTCGACCTTTCACACCTGTCCCCAGAAGAGAGATGGAGGTGAGTGTTGGGAGCAGAGCTGAGAGCGCAGAGGACGCCTTCAGCCTTCACCCACGTGGTGCTTTTTGCTGGAGGGGAGCAGGAGCCTCTTTAAAAAGGCAGTGCTAATGTTGGACCTTCAGAGTGCTCACTGCTTATCCCACCTTCTCTCTTGGCCGAGCCAACTTCAGGCAGACACTTGCTGAGAAGCCCAGTGGGGCTCATCTGCTCTCATTATCAACTTCTTGACGGTTCCTGAAGATCAGAGAATTGGCCTCACGTGTTGGATTGGGATTTTTTTCCTAACCAGAACCATCTTTTTGGCTTTAAGACCTTGGATTCAGGGCTGTTACACACCCTCATTCTCCCTGGCTTGTGGCCAGGCAGCACTGCATGCAAGAAACCACAGGTGTCAGCAGAGAACCACTGTGTGGCCATCACTTGTCGCGGGTTGCACGGAGCTGGGGTCGCCTGGGCTGCAGCTGGGGTGGGCTGGCTGATCTGTGGAGCAACTTGCAGAGCTGCCCTTCTCCCTTTTTCCAGCGGTGCAGGCAGCCCTGCCGTGCCCTTCGCCTGCCCTGTGCCCTCCTGCTCTTTATCTGCCTCCTCCCTCTTGCTGCAGGGTGGAACACGCACTGATGCACGCCAAGCACCGTGGCCACGAGGCCATGCACGCCGAAATGGTCCTCATCCTCATCGCCACGCTGGTGGTGGCACAGCTCCTGCTGGTTCAGTGGAAGCAGAGGCACCCTCGCTCCTATAATGTAAGTGTCAGCCAGAGGTTTGATGTAGTGCTTTCATACCAGGCCAGAGATGGAGCTGATTTCACGTTCGAGGAGATGCAGAAAGGGATCAGGGCTGCGCCTGGAGCAGGGAAACAAACCTCGTGGCTTTCTTACCACGTTTTCAGGCAATGCCTGGCATCCTCTGTGAAACTTAAACCCAACCTGTCCTCCTGTTCTCCTCCACAAGAGCCCCAGGTGCTGTGAGTCACCCTAACGTGCCTCTCCTCTGTTCTTGCAGATGGTCACCCTGTTCCAGATGTGGGTGGTGCCTCTGTATTTCACAATAAAACTGTACTGGTGGCGGTTCCTGGTCATCTGGGTGCTCTTCTCAGCAGTCACAGCTTTTGTCACCTTCAGGGCCACTCGGAAACCCCTGGTGCAGACAACACCCAGGTGAGTGTACACAGCTCTGGGGAAAGCTCAGCCCCAGGGTGAGCGCTGCAAGGAGTCCTTTCAGGTTTCACTGCCACAAATCATAGTCTTAAATTTCTGCTTTGGGAGTCCAAGACTGTGAACTGCCGTGGCAGAGGCAGATCTGTAGCTTGAATTAAATTTCCAACCTCTGATGCCACATTTTGTTGAAATCCCTAACTTGGAAAGTAAAACAGTTCTGTTCATTTGGGGGAAATGGTCAGCAGCTTGTTTTGAATTCTTGCAGGCTGGTTTATAAGTGGTTTCTGCTAATATACAAGATGAGCTACGCCACTGGAATCGTGGGGTACATGGCTGTGATGTTTACACTCTTTGGTCTCAACTTATTATTCAGGTGAGCGAATCTTTTGGGTGTGAGTGCTGGGGGATGTGTCAAACCACAGGGAACGAGTCAAAGCCAACTGCTGAAGGAGAACAAAGAGACTTTTGGGGTGTCCTTTCCCCACTGATGGGGTCGTGGTGAGATGCTGATGGGGAGCTGTGCTTCCAGCTGCTGGCAGCTCCCTCCTGTTCCACGCAGCAGTGAGATGTTCTTTGCTTCTCCAGTAAACCTGCAGCAAGCAGCCAGTCCAGCTCTGGTGGTAGCAAAGGGCCTTATCCCAAGCCAGCTTTCATTTCAGAGAGATTAATTTCTTCTTGACTAATGAACAGACCTGGCAGCAGCCAGCAGGGAAGTGGAACTGTTAAGTGAGAGCTTATTTGGAGAGGATGTGCCTAACCCTAACCCTGCAGCACAGCTCTTGGTGTCATTTGTTGTAGAATCAAACCAGAAGACGCGATGGACTTTGGCATCTCTCTCCTCTTCTATGGTCTTTACTACGGGGTCCTGGAACGGGACTTTGCAGAGATGTGTGCAGACTACATGGCTTCCACCATTGGGGTGAGTGAGGGCCACCCCGATAACAGGGACTGGGACTTTTTCCTCCCCAGAATGGGAAGGAAATCCACCTGAGCCTTTAAAATCTCTGACAAGTGGTTCTGTTTTTGGGACCATCTCCTAGGTGCATCAATTCTTTATTTGTAGCCACAATTCCCTGCAGCTTGTACCCACTGTGGTGCGGACAGGGCCTGTGTTCCTGCACTGGTGGCCTAAAATACAACACAAAGCAAAAACTGAACGAGGGCACCTGTGGGGTGAATCACATTCCTCCTTTGCAAGAGTTCTTTAGGGCTCTGAGAACTTTGCATCTTTCTCCTCCTACTCTCCAGGCTCACTGCTTTGCTTGGTGGACGTTCTGTCTGTAGAACTCAATCTTCTGTGGAGAAGGACCCAGGGGTCCTGATGGCCAAGAAGGCCAACGGTGTCATGGCTGGCCAAAGGTTGACCAACAGTTGACCATGAGGCAGTGGTGTGTCCTTGTGGTCAAGAAAACCAACGGTATCCTGGTTGGCCAACGATTGGCTGCAGGCTGACCATGAGGCAGCAGTATGACCAGAAGGCCAAGAAGGCCAATGGAGTCTGTTGGCCAACAGTTGAGCACAGGCTGACCATGAGGCAGCAGTGTTTCCTGGTGGCCAAGAAGGCCAGTGGTGTCCTGGTTGGCCAACGATTGGCTGCAGGCTGACCATGAGGCAGCAATGTTTCCTGGTGGCCAAGAAGGCCAACGGTGTCTTGGTTGGCCAACGGTTGACCATGAGGCAGCAGTATGACCAGAAGGCCAAGAAGGCCAATGGAGTCTTCGTTGGCCAACAGTTGAGCACAGGCTGACCATGAGGCAGCAGTGTTTCCTGGTGGCCAAGAAGGCCAGTGGTGTCCTGGCTGGCCAAAGGTTGACCAACAGTTGACCATGATACAGCAATGCGTTCTGGTAGCCAAGAAGGCCTATGATGTCCTGGTTGGCCAACGGTTGACCACTGGCTGACCACGAGGCAGCAGTGTGTCCTGGTGGCCAAGAAGGCCAATGGAACCATGGGGTGCATGGCATAGAATGTGGCCAACAAGATGAGGATGATTCTCCTCCCCTCTGCTCTGCCTCGAGGAGGCCAAATCTGGAGCACTGCACCCAGTGCTGAGCTCCCCAGCTCCAGGCAGATGGGAAACTGCTGTAGTCCTTTCCCAGATGGATCTGTCGAAAGGTTTTTCAGCCCCAAAAGCTCAGGTGCTGCCCCAGCCCTCCCTAACACTTTGCTCTGTCCTTGCTCAGTTCTACAGCGCTTCAGGGATGCCCACCAAGCACCTCTCCGACAGCGTCTGCGCCGTCTGCGGCCAGCAGATCTTCGTGGACGTCAACGAGGAGGGGATCATTGAGAACACTTACAGGCTCTCCTGCAACCACGTGTATCCTTCTCCTCCACAACCTTCTAGGAGCCTTGCAGCTTTCCCCATTAAAAAAGGTGGCGTCCTGGGCTGCTCTGCTGATGTTGCAAATGGAAATGGACAGCATCTCTGCCCCACGTGGACTTTCCACCACCTGCAGCTGTGCTGACAGTTCCGAAAGTGGAAGTGGCTTTGGCTTTGCTCAGCTCTGCTGATTAGTTGGCTTTCTTTTTTTTTTTTTCTTTTTTTT